>NC_092196.1:2018868-2318868 GCF_043641665.1 Enoplosus armatus | reverse complement strand
GGAAACAGCTGAGGATGGAGAGGCGGGGTATACAGTGGAGCTCCTCCCACAGAGATGGCAGCTCCTCCCCCGTCCTTCTACAGCCTCGAGCCACCCAGCACAACAGTCCTGAGTAGGTTACCAAAAAAAAAAACAAAAAAAAAAACATTGTCCAAACTAGGTTGGTGTACACACTAGTGCAAAAGTCTCAATAAATGAAGAAGATTATTAACTAAAAGTTGTAGTAGGTTATGCCAGGTGCATGATGCAGGACAAAAGGACTTTATTTCTTGCCCAGGCGTCCAAAACGTCCCTGTCCCCTGGTGGTTCCAGCCATGACGGCTGCATTTCTGGATGAAAACCTTCCTGATGGAACCCGACTGCGTCCCGGGACCAAGTTTATCAAGTACTGGAAGATGAGGAACACTGGAACAATCAGCTGGAGTGCGGATACTAAGGTAAGAACTCTACTGTTGTCCAGTCTACTCTTTTTCTCCTGGTGCCAATTAAATAAAAAGGGATTATCCTCTTGGGAGCGCTAGTGTGTTCAGCAAATGTGCCAGATGGATTAGGAGATATCTTGTGCCCAGAGTTTACATTTTGACCTGAGTGTGCCAGTTCCAAAATGGATAGGGTTCATCATCTGGGGACCATGAATGGACATGGCTGATATCTAGGAAGTCTGCCAATTAGATTTTAAAACCTTTGGGGTATACAAGGACATTTTGACCTGACAGTGGGGAGCTTGACATTTTGAGTTTGCAGTGAAATGTGTGAAACAACTATTAAAAGGATTGCCGTACGTTTTGTGCAGACATTCGTGGTTCCCAGACAATGAATCCTACTGACTTCGGTGATCACCTAACTCCACTTAATGCCTCAGACACTTTTGTTTCAGAGTGAAATGATGACATTTCGTGACATGTAAACGAGCTGTCAGGACTTCCGTAAGGTTGTGATTGTGTGTAAGAGTAAATACTGTATACTGTAGTTAAATATACTCATACCTTGCCTTGTTTGCTTCCTGCAGCTGAAGTTCATGTGGGGAAACCTGGCCGTGGGATCTGGGGACCGTTGGAGAGAGGTGTCTGTTCCCTTCCTGCAGCCGGGACAGGTGAGATGGCAACATGAGGGAATTTTTCTCACTTTCACTTATCTTTGGAAAAGAACCCTAAACTTGTCAGCTAGCTCATCCCTCTTGCTTCCTCTTCGTAGCACTGAATCACATGGGTCACACTGCTCTGTCATTGGCACTGTATTGTACAGTCAGTTACTACTTTCTTGAATTCTTTTTGTGTGTCCAGGTTGGTATAGTGAGTGTAGCGCTGTGTGCTCCCGCTGTGGAGGGCTCCTACACCTCCCACTGGCGTCTGGCCCACGTTGGAGAGCAGTTTGGACCCAGGGTCTGGTGCAGCATTGTGGTCGATCCTCTGGCCCCAGCACCCATGATGGCTGACGGGATACTGGTGTCACCCTGTGTCACACCGCAGGTACAATGAATGGCTGAGTGAAATTAGGAATCCTGCTTTGTCATCATCAAAAATGAAATGAATGCCTGGATGTGAATAAATGTGTGAATACATAACCTACACATGAGATGATTTGACTTTGACTGCAGGGTAAGAACCCAGTGTCAAAGGATGCAAAAGCCTGTGCAGCATCTAGGGAGCAGCCATTAATGTCAGTGGACCAAGAAGAGTACTACATCCCCTCTGTTGACCTGCTCACGGCACAGGTAATAATCTGCAACCATTACACTGCTGCACACAGTGGACCAGGGCTGCAACAAAGGTTTATTTCTAGGGAGGCACAGATCCAACTTTTTCTCCCCCTATACTGATTGTGGTACCTAAACTGGTATTAGCCAGTACCATGTACCGATCAGATAGCAGCGCTCTTTATTTCCAAATTGTAAAAGATAATAAGGATAAAGATTAGGATTAAGGTATGTATAAACCCATGTGAGGCTGTAACAACAGGTCATTTTATGGATTATGCACCAACATGCATTTTAGGCCTGTGCTCATGAAATGTATTGTTTAGTAGGTTTATGAAATTGCATAATTACAATTCATCAACCTCGTAATCACAGACGCACAATCACGTTTGTGTCTAATATGTAAACACACAGAGTGGTGGAAGAAGTACTAAGAAGTAAAATGTAGAAATACTCTGTTACAAGTAAAAGTACTGCATTCTAAATTCTACACTGTGCAGACGTATTATCAGCAAAATGTACTTAAAGTACCAAAAGTAAAAGTACTCATTATGCACAATGGCCGATTTCAGATTAATCTCAATTATACTATTGGATTATAATTATTGATGCATTCATGTGTAAGGGTCACTGTAATGTTGCAGCCAGCTGGGTAGATTCATCTGTATTCCTTTACTTGTTGATTTTATTTTGTATTTATAATCTGAGATGTAGAGTAGAAGGACAAAGTGGCGTATAATGGCAACGCTCCAGTAAACACGGCAGGTAGAACATGACCTGCTTTTTTTTCTCCACCAAAACACTTCACCTGTGTGTGGCTCTGTCTTTTTTTTTTCGCACACAAAACTGACCTGCTGTAGTGTAGCTCCTCCGCTAATGTTAATTGGTAAAAGTTCATGATTTATTATAATGTAACGTCAGCCCTTTCATTAAACTTTGTTAAACATGTAAAAAAAAAAATACATGTCCACATCTACTGTTAGAACAACTATATGGAGATTCATTCAAATGTGTTTGTTGTGGAGCACATGCATAGTGGCAAATCCAATTCAGTTCAATTTTATTTATATAACGCCAAATCACACCAAAAGGTCATCTCATGACATTTTACATAGAGAGCAGGTCTAGACCGACTCTTTATAATGTTATTACAGAGACCCAACAGTTCCCACCATGAGCAAGCACTTTGGCGACAGTGGTAAGGAAAATGTCCTTTAAAGAGGCAGAAACCTCAAGCAGAACCAGGACTTCTGCTTGAGATGACTGGGTGGTCATCTGCTTTGACGGATTGGATTGAGAGACAGAGAGAGAGAGACACACACACACATAGAGAGAAAGACACATAGAGACACTGACACAGACAGACAGACAGACAGGCAGAGATGTAATAGCCATCAGTAATAGCCATAACAACTGTAATAATAATGGAAATATGACTAATAATAGTAGTTACAGCTGTAATAATAACTGAAATATGTAAATTCAGTATCAGTGGTAAGCTAAGTTTGGACACTGGGAGTTGTTTTTTTCGTTTGTTTTGTTTTTTAATCTAAAAATCCCCCTCTTTTGTGTATGTTTAGTATTTTCGGAGACTCATCTTGCATCTGTTTCTTATTACGAGAAATTGTGCAATCATGCGTGTCTATAAAATGTCAGACATGGTGAAAAAAGCCCATCGCAAAGGGGGACGTCTTCAGATGTCTTGTTTTGTCTAACCAACAGTCCAAAACCCAAAGATGTTCAGTTTTGCAATTAAATGAAACCCAGCAGCAGCAGCAGCAGCAGCAAATCATCACATTGGAGAATGTTTGGCATTTTTCCTTAATAAATACTTACTTAATAATACTTAAAGGGGTACTTTTTCTGGTCCAACCCAAATAAATTCTCCTGACTTGTAATTCCTGTGTGGGTAAAACTCCACAAACACTTCCTCCTACATTTACCACAATGCCGTTGAAAGGAATCTTTAATTTGCTGTTGATCTGTTGTTGCTGATCTCTCAGGATCTCCTGTCTTTTGAGCTGTTGGACATCAACATCGTTCAAGAGTTGGAGAGCGTCCCAAACAACACCCCTGCCGGTAAGAAGAGATCTGGTGGTTTACAGTTTGTTGGTGGTTGGTTCAGGACCATGAGAGCTGATACAGCTGTTTGGTGTGGGACGGTACAACAGTTGTGCCTGTTTTGGTTTTTTTGGTAGTTGCTCCCATTGTAATCACAAATCAACAAACCTGGATCAGTGTAACGTGTTGGTAACTGTTGGGACCTTACTGATAAACAGACTTGAGTTCAGTAAATGTCTCGTCTCTGTCGTCTTTTCTCCGTCCAGACATGACTCCATGCATGTCCCCACTGCCTCAAGACGGCCACCTGCAGGACAAGAGCAGTCCCTCTTTGGGTCTCATCCAGGAAGAGACTGAAGTCATCAATAGCATCATGGGTAATGGAGTTTCCTATTCGTACTTTTTAATTTTATTTTATGGCTTTTGATGGAGTTTTCATTGATAGGTTGGTGAATGAAAGACAATCCAGAATGGAGCAGGATCAAGTGAACTTAGTGATGTGAGGCCTTCATGAAGCCTCTACATGTTAGCGTAGGACCTGTCCGTATGAACGTGAAGGTTGTTATTTATGAAACATACGTACTCACACCTTCACACAAAGAACAATGATACATCTCACCTGCTCATGCACAAACAGACATACAGATTTACATACAGATTGCCATATATAGTCAACACTTCCTTTTTGAAGTCGCAGCAGCCTTTATGTAGAGCTGGTTGTTGTGAAAGAGCATCACAGACTGTAGCGTCCAGGAAGCAGGCATGCAGGAAAGCTTCCCAGCATGCAGCGGGGCAACAGACATTATGGACAGACACAGTGTAATTTTATGTGTGAAAATCAAAGGTTTGGGTGAAATGATGCTACACGGGGTGCCCTGGTAGCTCACCTGGTTTCAATTCCAACCCGCGCCCTTTGCTGCATGTCATCCCCTCTTTCATTCCATCTTCAGCTGTCACTATATAATAAGAGGCAAAAATGCCCAAAACATATCTTTAAAAATAAATGTTGCTACACCTGTCGCTACCCTATAAATATACTGTATAATGTCAAACCTTCTCTATATCAACATTTCATATCAGAGGACCCATGGTTGCTACAGTAATGAATGAATCCAACCAAACAAAAATAAATAAATAAAGACACAGTATGAAGAGCTCATAAACTGCATCAAGTTTTAAGGTAGCGCGAGCAGCATGAAAATAAAGGATATCTCCATAGTCGAGCACAAAACATTGGTTGACTGTCCTCAATACAGAAACATGCTTTATTTCCTTGTTCATCAGAAACTGATGAATCTGGTTCTACATGTGGAAGTGAGCACACACACACGGCTGATGAATGAAGTCCCCCGGTCTGTACATCATAACACTTGTCTACGTGTTACTGATCCTCAGATGTCCCTCATGGGCCGGGATCTGGAGCAGAAGGGGGCGGGGTCCCGGCTCAGGAGGAAGGGGAGGATGACATCAGCGGGACTCAGTTTGTTTGTGAGACTGTGATTCGCTCCATGACCCTGGAGGAGGCGCCTGACCACGCCCCCCGGAGAGGTTCCCGCACAGAGACAGGTAGAGGTCAGTCAGCAGGGGTTACAGAAGCTCAGATGCTGTCCTTTGAAATTGTTTGGCCTGTTGGTTTTTGGTCTTTTGATTGGAACAAATGTATTTTGTAAAACCATAAATCTACATGTTGTGGCCCTGAATAGTCACCTCATAGAACCTGGACATAAGTTTGGCACTGCTCAGTGGGTGGGTTCTAGCTACTCATGGGGGTTTTTGACCAGTAGCACTCTGGATGTTTTAAAGGGGGTCTGCTCTTGTGCGCATGCACTAGGATGCACCTACACAATCCAGCCAACGGTGTCACACTATTCCACTGATCTACAGGTGGTGGTAGTAGTGAGCCAAGAAATACCGTAATGGGCCAACAAAAGCAGGAAGAATTTGTTCTCAACGAAGGTTTCAGACTTTTTAAGAGAAACTGGTTTTGCATGTTTTATGAAGGAGGAAATGCATACAACACGTTTGTTAGGCAAAAGGGAACAGAAGAACAATAATTCCACAGGGCACCTTTTTAAGGTGGATCCAGGCGGATGGAAAGTAACTACAGACTAAGGCTGCGTTCAGACCGACAGTAGCCCTGCATGAAAAAGCACAGCCGTCCGTCCAGTAATACAACGTGGACAGGGTGCCAACACAGTGTTGTCTGGAAAAACAGTTTAACCTGGCTCAGCTTTTGATGCGGTACAGCATCATCCAGAACAATACTGCGGTGGCCAATCACATGCAAGCAACATTACAGGTAGTTTACTAGTAAAATGAACACTGTATTTATATTGTTTACCTCGAGAGCGTCGTGAAAGCTGCCCTTGTGATAACTTGATAACTGAGTTATAAAATCCTGAGTATTATAAACCCCTGTGCAGTGTTTTGGCATCTGGATCTTTTATCCGAACTGGACTTCCCAGATCTAATTTCATGTCTCACTGGTTCCTGAAGACAATATTTTCTGGCCACCAGTAGAGGCATTGAGCGCACTGACATAAGACATAAATCCTGCACCATGTTTAAGTTTAAAGTTTTGACTTTGATGCAAGACACCTCTCTCTGTTAAAATCAGTCATGTTATTTCCTACTTTAAACCCAAAGGACTTTTGTTTTTTTCACCTTAAAAGTCTCTAAATACATGGCCTACCATCTTGAGAGTTTGTATTTTTTCAACATTCTCCCCATAATGAGTTTTATGAATGCCTGAGACAGTTCAGTCTAACAGTGAGTAAGACAAATGAATGTTGAGAGCAATCGGTTGAAACCTTGTGAGTAAACTACTGTATGTACAATCTTCTTTGGCATCTGTTTTTGGTTTGTGTGTTCAACTCCAGCAGTATTTCAGACTGGAGTGTTTTTTTTTTTTTTTTACCCTGCCTGAATTAAAAGTATTACAATACAGTCTCTAACAGTGGACTTCCTGTTGGCTCTCAGCGGTGCGTCCAGCTGCTCAGGGCAGCTCCTCCTCCTCCTCCTCCTCCTCCTCCTGTGTGAAGAGTAAAACAGTGAAAACAGAGGAGAGCCCAGACAGCAGCCCCAGCAGCTCTAAAAACCCCCTGAAGCCACCAGCTACGCTGAAAGCTTTCCTCCCTCCCCCGCTGAAAGCCTCCCTGCCTGCTCCCCTGTCTGGCGCCCCAACCATGGGACCCGGCCCCAGCTCAGCACCGACGCCGCTCCACGCTCCTCCCAGGGCCTCCACACAGCAGGAGCACACAAGCACAGGTGACAGCAGAAAAGTGTGGTTGAGCTTAGATACCTTTTGACTTCATAACTACAAGTCTTGATTGGCCCATTTCTATGGCTAAATTTATTTTTGATATAACAGTTTTTTGCAGAGACGTGGGCTCGAATCTGACTTGAGTCATGAATTTGATGCCATGACTAGACTTGACTTGACAAAATCCAAAAAGACCTGCAACGCAACACTGACTCTAAAGTTATAATCCTTAAGATTTTAGTCCTGGTTGATTTTTTTCCCTACAGAAAGTGTGGTTTAATACTCCAGGTCCCACAATTATGGACACGGCAAACACTCTTTAAATAGTTACGTCAGAAATACAACAGAGGAGCAACCGGTTATCTGTTTACAGTACAGCCAAACAAAGTCATGACGTTTTAAGAAAGTTACCAGTTTTCTTGATCCCAACACAGATGAGGGCGAGGAGTCCCACATGGAGAGAGAGAATGAGCCAGAGGAGAAGAAGGAGAAAGAGGGAGAGGAGAACACAGAAGGCACGAGGAGTCGCTCCTCCTCCACCTCCTCAGAGGATTATATTATCATCCTGCCTGACTGCTTTGACACCAGTCGGCCACTGGGGGAGTCCATGTACAGGTATGTGACTTGTTGGTTTGGCATTA
This sequence comes from Enoplosus armatus, assembly GCF_043641665.1. Classification (NCBI taxonomy): domain Eukaryota; kingdom Metazoa; phylum Chordata; class Actinopteri; order Centrarchiformes; family Enoplosidae; genus Enoplosus; species Enoplosus armatus. The sequence continues at coordinate 2,311,208 of NC_092196.1, read as the reverse complement.
ACCATACATGTCACCATGCAGTTTCAGTTTGTGTTGTCATGGAAATCTGTGGTGCTTGCAAAAAAAGGTTAGATTTACAAAAAAAACGGCAAGAATAAATTATACATAAGACCAATGGGGCTTAGAGTTAATTATGTTGGCCGCTGGAGGGTGTATGTTGTCACGTTCCCTTTATTTCCCCATTCTTTGTCCCATTGCAGCTCTGCTTTGTCCCAGCCTGGTGACATCGCAGCCAAGACCCCCACAGAACCAGAAACCCCATCTCCCGACCACCTGGGCAGTTCCACCCCAGGGGAGGAACTTGGTGAGGCGGATGAAGCCACGGTGGCTTCAGGGACTGGGGTGTCAGGCACCAGCAGCGCCAACGACATGCTTTGTACGTCTCAGACACTGGATGATGAACCGCTGACACCTGAAGTAGTGGCACCGCCGAAAGCCATCATCACACCAAGGTCAGTATGAGGAGGGAAGGGGGGGTGTGGAGACTCGGAAGCATGAATGTGCTATTCAACTTCAGGCCTTCATTTATTTACTTATTTATTTAGTAAAATGTCATAAAAGTACATACAATGGGAACAGCAAAAAAACGGTTGGGAAACTGATGTGACCATTGTACAGCAGTTCACATGATGGGGGGTACATATTGTAATGATAGGGTTAATGAATGATGGGGTTTAATACATTAAAGACGACTGCAGGCCTTTATTTGAAAACGGCTAATATTGGAGACATGCCTTTTATTTGTAAGTTTATATTTCATCCTATTATAATAAATAGTTGAATTTAACATATGAACTACTAACTTGTAGGTAATTCCAACCCCTCAATAATGACACAGAGCAACATTAGCATTCACGTGGAGCCAAGTTTGTGTCCACCTGATGAATGGAAGTCCAGTATTCCCTCTCTGTTGGCTCTGTTTTTGGTCTCCACCACCTCCTGAGGGAAATATCTGGCTCTTTAGCTGCCAAATGCTCCACTATGTTCATCATCTAGTCTGCGGGTTGATGCTGAGCAGCACTGGACAGTGGCGTTATCAGAGCTTTTTCACTGGAAACAGCTGCTGCTGCTGGAAGCCAGGTTGACGAGAGACTGAACCACAATGGCAAAGTTACAGGATGTAAAACCAAAACAATGAGCTGAAAGAGGCTGAAAGAGATTTTGGAGCGTGTCTGTGGGAATTTTTGCCCATTCATCCAGAAGAGCATTTGTGAGGTCAGACACTGATGTTGGACAAGAGGGCCTGGCTCGCAATCTCTGTTCTAGTTCATCCCAAAGGTGTTCAATGGGGTTGAGGTCAGGGCTCTGTGCAAGCCAGCCTAGTTCTTCCACACCAAACTCATCCAACCATGCCTTTATGGACCTTGCTTTGTGCACTGGGGCACAGTCATGCTGGAACAGAAAAGGGCCTTCCCCAAACTGTTTCCACGAAGTTGGAAGCATAGAATTGTCCAAAATGACTTGGTAAGATGAAGCATTAAGATTTCCCTTCACTGGAACTAAGGGGCCTAGGCCAACCCCAGAAAAACAACCCCATAGCATTATCCCTCCTCCACCAAACTTTACAGTTGGCATAATGCAGGCAGGCAGGTAACATTCTCCTGGCATTCGCCAAACCCAGACTCGTCCATCAGACTGCCAGATAGAGAAGCGTGATTCGTCACTCCACAGAACACGTTTCCACTACTCCAGAGTCCAGTGGCGGCGTGCTTTACACCACTCCATCCGACGCTTGGCATTGTGCTTGGTGATGTAAGGCTTGCATGCAGCTGCTCGGCCATGGAAACCCATGCCGTGAAGCTCCCGGCACACAGTTCAAATTCAGTGAGCTCTTTAGAACGACCCATTCTTTCACAAATGTTTGTAAAGGCAGACTGCATGGCTAGGTGCTTGATTTTATACACCTGTGGAAATGGGACTGAATGAAACACCTGAATTCAATGATTAAGAGGAGTGGCCCAATACTGTTGTCCATATAGTGTATGCGGTATGTGTTTTAATCACTGTGCTACTAAACACCTTGAATTGGAAAACATACAGGATTCCTTTGGGATGTTTGTTTTTTTTCGTAGTGTTTGTCGTGCTGGTTGTAAATACTTGTCTTGCTCTTGATGTTGTACAGTCCAGAGAGCAGTGGAGAAACAGATGTTGACCCCGCTGCTGAGGGGGAAGGAGCAGAGGGCTCTGAACTGTACCAAACTGAGGATGGTAAGCACCGTTCTATCGCTACCAGTGAGATAACAGGGACACGAGTCCTCAGCCATGCTAGCAGCTCTGTGAGGCTCATAGCTTCTTGTTCACACGGATACTGCCAAGATGTTTCACAAAGGTTGATGTAGATGTGTTTTTGTTTTTTGAAACTGGATAGATGTGCGAGGGAGTCAAGGATGATGTGATGTTTTGTTGTCCCACAGCCTCTGGTTCTGAACAAGCTCAGACAGATGACACTGAAGCTACTGGAGACACAGAAGAAGACAACCCTGAGGACCCCAGGTCTCTCTATCTCTCACACACACACACACACACACACACACACACTCAAACTCCTGCAATGCAGTGTTGCTCTTGTGTTAGCTTGATGGCGGCTAGTTGGTGAGCTAACGCACTAGCTAACCACAACATGCTAGCGCTAGTCTGTTTTCTACTTGTCCATTTACTCTGTCAGTTAGCGAGCTCGTTAGCCCTGTTGCTAACGTGACAATAAGTTCAGTTTTTAAAAATAAAAAATTGTACCATTGACAACTCATAAGGAATCATTCCTCTTATGAGGAGCACTAGTTTCCACTCTGACAGGACAGTTAATAAGCTATGATAGCTTCCTCTGTTTTTGGACTCTCCGGCTCTCCGTTCTCTTAAAGGTCAGCACTGTCGAGATGCCATGATTCCTATCACGAAAGGGCATAAAGTCATGTGTCAAAGTTGACGTCAACTCGACAGATTTACTTCACCAACGCGATTTAAAGAGAACAAGTTGATTCTGTAAATCATCTGTAGGGCTGTCATAATCACAACATTTTAGTTGACGATTAATTGTCACACAAATAATTGCGATTGGCGACCGTTTTACACCACACAGCGGTGCTGTTTTGTTTTGCTTTGCAACTCGGCCTAAATCCATGTTATTAATTTCGAAGCCTGCTCATGGAAATGATGCAGCCGTTGGCAAAGGAGCGTCAATTAATCTACAGATAGTTTGTGCACGTGCACGTTCTGAAACAATGTTTCAGCTGTGGCTCTGATGCACATAGATGTATTTTAAATAGCTGTGTTGTGTAGGCAGACCTAATGTAACGAAAACAAACTAACTAACTTCAAGACAGTTGATTAAAAGGAGGCTTGATTTTATTTTCAAAAGTTGATATGCAACAGGGAAACGCAAAGCCATGTTTCCATCCAAGCATTTGTATCTCTCTGATCTCATTAGAAAAGCTGGATGGAAGAAACAAAATTCGACAAAACTTCCACAGTATCACTAAAAGGTTTGCCACTTGCTTGTTCCTTTTGTCCATAAAGAGTTTTTTTGTCGAATAAATAATGATGTGGCGAATGTGACATTATCAGCTGTTTGGTCCGACTACATTGCACAAGTCTAAACTGGGTTTAAACACACTGAAGCCAAGGGCGGTCTGTTGATGATCTCCAGCAGAACTGTCCCCTCTCTGCTGTCATCTTGCTTCGGAAAGCAAGAAACATCTCGGTCTCATATGAGCTGAAACAAAAAGAACTGATGTCAGGTTTTCACAGCCAAGCTCTTTTTTTCCCCCCCATGTAAAGGCAGCATTTATCTCTGTGTATTCCAAAAGTCCACCATATGGTGGGAAACCTGTGCAGCTCCACTCTGCAGCTACTCACTGCCCTGAAGTGTCTGTATTTCTTTATTTTGCATTACAGGTAACAAAAGTATTCAGAGTAGACCTGATTAAACCTATGATATTAAGAATAGAAGCAAATATCAACATGTAAATGATAAATAATATTCAACTGCAAAACTTCCCTTGATTGTGGAATCTGTTGTGGAAAATGATTGCACTCAGCTCAAATAATGGTGATCAGGTGATCATGTAATAATTGTGACGGGCCCAGTCATCCAAGGACCTTAGGGACCTGTTGTCATTTACTTATTTAAGTATTTTTTTAAATTAGACTAATATCTTTATACTAGGAGTTACTGTCTACAAGTATGGTTCTGTTTTGATGTAAAGTGAATATAAAGTGAGTTTAGACATGGGACGGACAGCCAGTGCAACACCTCTGGGAAGTTGTGATAGGGCAGGTGTTTTACATGCTCCTACAATCTGTCTCAAGTCTTATTCCCTGTGCCACAAGCGAAAAGCTTGAAACAAAATGTATATGCGTCATTCGGCTTTTCTCATTTAATACGTCATTATTTCCAAAGAAATGCTGAGTTGGAGATGTAGCCAAGGCTTTCACATGGCAGTCACATGTTGAACGTAGCCTCTTTATTGTCTCTCCTCAGGCACCCAGGTATCACCAGCGGCCTGGTGAAAGGAGCTCTGTCAGTAGCTGCTTCTGCCTACAAAGCCCTGTTCACTGGACAAGGCCCCACACAGGTCATCTGACATTTCACACCTCACATCTTACATCTGTGTTGTTAAGAAGTTCACTGTCCCGATCCCAATCCAAGTCCTTCAATATTAGATATGTGCAGATACCAAGGCCGATATCGTATGTTTATGAAATCTAACAAGGACAGCTTGCGTACTGTACATATATCTTTAGTGGCACTTTGGCGCACATAACTCTTATCTCAAACGGTTTGCTGGAATATAAACGTCCCCAAAACCAATAGGGCTAATCTGTAACCCCACAAAATAATGCAGTATGAAACGCTCTTTGGCCTTGGAAGTAGCGCTGACCTAGATTGCCGCTGTATGTAGTAAACTAGTTAGCCAGCTATGCTAGCATTTACTCTTTAATCCATTCCTTCCACTTTTAGTATAAAAAAAAAAAAAGAGAGACTACCATCCAAACTCTTTGTATACAGAGTATCTCTCTTACACACTGCTTCAACATGCGCAGAAATCCAAAGCCAGACCTACCGTGCCTTTTTTATGTTTGCCATGATGGGACAGATACTTTTCTGGAGAGGGATTTAGTGAATGGTCAGTTGTTAACTTGGTCCGTACATATGTTGCTGAGACATTTGGTTTTATATTTCTGATTCTGATTCTGATATGATTAGTAGCAGGTTTGATGCACTCATGAGATCTTGTTCCCGTTCAGCCTCCAGTGGATGCGTCCACCCAAGACACCATGATGGCCGTGCTGGTAGAGATGGGTTTTGGGGACCGGTCGCTGAACCAGCGGCTGCTGACCAAATACAACTACAACCTGCTGGACGTGGTCAACGAGCTTGTTCAGATGACTGACAATGACTGGTACTCTACACGCTACTGAGAGAGAGAGAGAGAGAGAGAGAGAGAGGGGGAAAAGAAGGAGATGAAACACAAGAAATTATGGATGAAGAAAGAAGAGGAAGAAAGACTGGAAGAGAGAAATTCACCTTTTACCTTCCTCCTTCTGGCCATCTCTCTACTTAATTGGTCCATTTGAATGGAAATCAGTCTTCTCTGTGACCATATAAGGGAGACATTCCAGCAAACTCTCTGGGATACTATGCTAGACCATCAAACCCCCACTGTCTGTAGTATTACTTTGAGCTTAGGCCTTGATAGTGGCAGGGCGGCGGCTTTGTATAGGAATGTAAGAGAGATGAAGAATGCGACATGTTCTTTAAGTCTCAAAGGAGCTATGTGTAACATTAACCATTTCCCAAAATTAAGACCACATATCCCATGAGCCCGCTGTAGCCTGCAGAGACGGCATTGCTCCATTTTGTTTTGGAAAGCAAGGAGAAGTATAAAAGTTGATAAAAACCCCGTCACAGCAAATATGAAAAGTAACAGCAAATATGTATTTTAATGTGACACAGTATGCTAGCATGAAGTTACTTTCTGCTAAACAGTGCCACTGCTGTGCTGTTAAGTAATGTACAACACATTTTAGAAAAAATGTAAGCTGCTGCTCAGTGGCTTGCAGAGGTTAATATACCCACATCAAAATAATCATGGATATGATTTGTTAGCGTTGAAATGCTACACGTACCTTCCCGCTTTGCCCTTTTGCCAAAGGCGTACAAAGTAGCGAGGCATAATCAAGTATCCACATCTGCACTGGAAACAATAGTGAGGAGACCCACATCACATGTCACTTAAGTACCTAGCAGTCGGAGTGTTCACATGCTCGTCAAGTCACAGATATAAAATCCACATTGGAAGTTATGGTAAACTTTTGCCATTCACCAAATATCTCAGAGCATTGATATACTTGCTTTTAACTACTTGTTTGTGTGAGCATGATGTTTCCTTTGGAGCATTTGTTGTGTGCGTCCTCAAGATGTAGCCAAGCCCATGAACAGAATGTGATGAAGGTCGGCAGCGGACAGCTTATCGCTGCTTTTTCTGCCGTGATCTCAACATTCAACAATATGCTAAACTGGTGGATTGCCTCCATGTTAAGTTATGTTTACGTTGTGTAAAATGTAAAGTTGTCAATGAAGATTTTCCAGTGTTGGCCAAGGATTTGGACCTTATCTGCCCTAGAGTTCTGCTGCTCTGGTCCAGGTAACAAATGGCCTTGGTCTGGGTTGCAGAACTCTAGGCCCACTTTATATAGGGTTTGGGCCATTTCTTATGTAAGCTTTGGGCTCAGGTGGGCTTGGTTATTTGTGATTTATTAAGAAAATGTTTTCTTTTTTTTTGTGCTGCTTCCATGTGGGCAACAATGCCTAAGACACAGAGGCCAAGGCAAGGGCAATGGTAACTTCGATTCTTGGCTTGGATCCGGATCTCAAATTAGGCAGTACCAGTTGGGTTCAGTCAGGTCTGGACTTAGAGATGCGGGTTCATATCTCAGCTTCAATGTGCCCCCTAACCCAAGATTAGGGTTGGTGGATATACGATATACACCATGAGTCAATATGAAATGTCAACAGTCAGAGATTTTACAGAGGGAACTTTTCTTCAGATTTGTTTAATGGCTAATGGTAAAAAGCAAGTATATCATGAGCCTTGGAGCTTGGTACAAAGTGATTATCTATTATCTCATTCAAGTTCAAGTATCTTAGAGTATGGCTGCATTTTTATTATTATTTTTGTTTTATAACTTATGTCCATATCACTGGAGCATATATATAGGGTTTCCACACACCCCTCACTATATTGTATGCATAACCTGCTGTAAAGTAGATGACTACTGAAAGCAGACACCCCCTATAAACTTTGGATTTGGAGGTAGTGTTTGCAATTAAAAGCTTACAGGACACAGGGACCATTCATTCAAAATATTTTTTTCCTCATATTGACTTCCCCTCTTTCACACAATGTTGTCTTTACTTTCAAGCATCTTCCCTGGACCTGGTTTGTTGTCTTGAACATGTTAACTGGCGCTCAGAATAAGGATTATCTGTGTTCCGTGAACCTCAGAGCCAGACTAAAGGTCTCAGTATGCTTCAAACAAACGAGTTCATATGGCCTGCCGCCCAGCCCTGTCTAATGGCAAGTGTTTCTACCTGTTCTGAATGGCTACACTCAAAGGCAGGGTGAAAAGCCTGCCATCATAGCCTCCTGTGAAAGCAACCTTAGATGATACAATAAATCCCTAGTTTGAAGCATACTGAGGACTTAAAAATGAAGACTTGTTCACTGTCTTTCTCTTCTTTCAAATCACAGGTCTTTACAAATCAGCCTGAGAGAAGCGGCTGTATTTAGTTCAGAGAGATGGGTACATTTCATGACTTAAAATATGGGTCAGCTTTGTTGAGATGAATCCCTTCAGCAAAGCTTGTATATGTTCATATCATTTTGCACTCCTGTCATCTGTTTTGTGCTTCTTCAAAATGGTTGGGTGTGGAGGCTGATACCCCTAAAGGATGTGCACTTCCTTTGGTAGAGCACATTAAGAGTATGTGCAGTAACAGTAAGGTCTTTCCAAACTGTGTAACAATGTGAAAATTAGTTTTTCTTTTTTTCTCTCCCCCCCTTCGCAAATGTATTAATATACATACTAGTTGGAAGCAATGACTATCAGTTGACTTCATTAGTTTAAGTTAAGAGTTAAGATTGTTTAAGGTGTTTTTGCTTTGAATGCTTGAAGGCTTGTTTGGAAATGTAAAAAATTAGAGCTGTGGATGTTGTATTTTTAGGCTTATTGTGCGGTGGTTGAATTTGCTCTGCTGTATGTGTGTGTTAGTGTTGTTTGTAAATGTTACCATTTCGATTGAAGATTGCCTTTGTTTGCCAGTGAGAGGACTTGAAGAATTTGGGGTTGGAGTCGGAGAAATAATTTAATAAAACGACACTTGTTGTAGGATTATGATTAATTTTGTGCATACCTGATACATGAATCAGTGGTCCAAAAAAGCTTTAGTACAGAGATGCAAAAATCACTGTCTTCATTAATCCAAAGGCACAAACTTTGCAATTAAGTAAATTAAAGTGACTACAAGGAATAGTTTGACATTTTGGGAAATATTCAGTTTCTTGCCGAAGAGTTCGATGTTCCGATTGATACCACTCTCATGTCTGTACAGTAAATATGAAGGTACACATACATTAGTGTTGTTTAGCATAAAGATTGGAAAGAGAGGGAAACAGCCAGCCTGGCTCTGTCCAAAGGTACTAAAATCTATCTACCGGGACCTCTAAGGCTCAGTAGTAGTCCAGCATATAACCTCTGAAAACAACATGAGTTTCTTTACGCTTCGGTTTTTGCATTTTTGTCAACGATATAATGTGTTCATTAGTGAGCCTTGGAGATGCTGGGAAAGTAGGTGTCTGTTACTTTCAGACAGCTGAAGCTGGTTTCCCATTTGTTTCCCCCTGTCTTTGTGCTAAGCTAAGCTAACTGGCTACTGGCTGTAGCTTGATATTTACTGCACACACATGAGAGTGGTATCAATCTTCCTTCTCATCTAACTCTCAGCAAGAGAGCGAATAAGTGTATTTCCCATAATGTTTTCCACAATGTGTAATGTTCCATCAGAATCAGGGGGGGGTAAATTTGACAAGCAACTGTAACAGGCTGCAAGCACGGTCGCCGCATGCGCACTGGAGAATTCCATCTTTGCAGCCCAGCCAAACAGCAAATATTAAAACTCCTGACAAACTCGACCCAGGCGGAATGATGAGGATGTGTGGTGAAGATTTTATAATGGGACATTTTTCACTCAGCAGTGTCCATTTTACAAAACCAGGTTCTCCGAAAGTAGACACAAGGTTTAGAGTAAAGTGTCAGGGACTGTGAATTGCCAGAGAAATTATGATAAATGGTGTAAAAACAATTTCACCACCTAACCCAAATTCAAACATGTTTTGGTGAAAGGTATTTAAAAATGATATGGGGAATTATACGCACACGCACACGCACACACACACACACACACACACACACACAAAACACTGCTACACAGTTCCAAGGGTAAACTCTGTTGCCCGCCATAGATTACCTAAGCTTCACGTCATGTAGTCCTGGGTTTCTTGTACATTTTGCATCACTTTCACTCGACTGAATCTCACCACAGTCCCTTTTAAAAGACCTCAAGCGTTCTGGGTTAGGGTCCCCTGTAGGTAATTAATTAAACCCTGCTGCACATGTCTAATCCAAACTCCTGCGTGGTGAAATGGAACCCGGCTGAAATGTGCACTTGAATGAAGGTGAAAATTTCACATACTGTACTGTATGTCATTTTGCTTTAATTAAACGTGTATGTTGTTCCAGGGACAGTCAGGTGAAATATTTTCATATTGGGGTGTGAATGCAAGTGAAGTATTTAAGGAGGAAGAGAGGAGCTGGATTGTTTGAGCTTTGTTTTTCTGTGTTGCACTTTATGAACATGGTTATGATGTACAAATCAATCTGTCTCCAATTAAAGTCATTACACTCATGAGGGACTTGTGGTTCATTTTCCTTTTAAGGGACATGAAGACATACAACTGTCTGCTAAAGGACGAGCATGTTTCAAAAGGAAGCGCTGTTTAAATGACAGTGTCACTGATGTAAAGCACCACCTTTACATAGAAGACTTGATGCTGCGTATGAGTCAAGACATTTGTTAAAAATGTCCCCTTCCCCCAAAATTATATGGCCACCCTTGTCTCTATACTTTAGTGTACTTTTGGTGTGGGACTAAACATAGGTGACTGCCATCTGAATCCTAGCTTATAGAAACAGAATTTAAAAAAATAAATAAACCAAAACTAGTACAATGATTTGGGGTAGCACTCAGGGGGAATGCAGTGGGGGGTGGCTCACTAGGGCCCTAACACGGGGAGGGCCCTGAAGTGTGTTTTTCAATGCACTATACTACTATACTACTAATGAACTGTATAAACAGTTCATCAGTGTTTAGGTGTTGATTTAGTAATTTTAAGAATGGATGTATGAAAAGAGGAGGGGGGGTACTGTGCTACGCCCCAGCATCCCATCCCCCCACCTCACCACTTGTGTGTCTTCATTTATGACTGAGCTAAGCTTCCAAAAACAGCCAAGATAATACCGGCAGTAAAGCGGTTTTGTAATTCAAAATAAAAGTGAAATGAAATTTGGCATTGTCCTTTTAACACAGCCTATGATACAATGGGCTCAAAAATATTTTATTTTTTTAGTCAAGCAGCAGTAATTGAATACAATACTGTACATAACAAGTAAACAAGATGATATCAAAAGACGCTACTTACTGTATCAGTAGACATAGAATAAACATGGCGAAATAGCCGGTTGCAACAGATACCGAAAGTGATAGCAATGAGAGTTTTACTTTGAAAGTTGTGACAGGAAGTGCCACCCGCGCGCCACCAAACACCAGCAGACAAGAAGACGTCGTCAGCAGCAACAGGGCAGGAGAAGGATGAAGACGCAGTGAACGTCTCAATAAAGAAGCTCACCGATCAGGTAAGCGCGTGACTGTCCAACATCTGAGAAAACATCTGGAGGGCGCGGGAATTGAGGGGAAACGAAATTACGACATGTCTCACGAGAGCTTTTTGCGATATGTTCCTTAACTTTACACCGCACGAACAAGCTAAACGTCAACAACTAGCTAATGGTCTATGTCGTATGTGGAGGATTCATGTTTGCTTCTCTGCGCTGTTGGCGGCTCTAACTTACGCCTGCCCTGCAGGTACTGAAACACACCCTGCCCGTGGGAAGTGTAGTTTGTATGTGTTCCCACTGACTCTGATAAAAGAAAGTGCGTAGTTCAGGCTTCTGACGTCCACCTTGTGGCGTCTGCGCAGTGCCAGCTTGCCAGGTAAGATAATTACAGTTTATAGATGAAAAGTGTCTGCCACTAGAATATTTATAGACGTTTACATTGTTGAATTATAAAGTTAAAAAGGTCATTACACAACTAAAACATACAATGTCTCCAACAATAGATATGTACTATTCCCAAAAACTGTGGCCTCAAAGGACAATTTAAAAATACCATTTTTAAAATGACATTTTCAGTAAATCGTTCTTAGACGGAATAAGGAAATTGACTTATTGACCTTTTACGTGTATTGATACCCTGCATGAATGCATTTAAATGCAAGTTAATCAATTTATAAAGCTTGAATAATTGATTATCAATTATATTTTGGTGGCACATTGTAGACTCCGCATACTGCAGTGAGGGCCTGTCGCAACTAAACTCAATGTCTTTCATATAACGTCACACCGTTTCAAATAAATGGCCCTCTGAATTACTCATAATTTATTACATGTTGGCATTATTATCACATCATAAACCAAACTTTTCATTGTGAGTGAGTGAAATACAGTGACCGTGACAGTGAAATAATAACCACTGAAGTTACGGCCTTGTTCTTATTTGTAGGAGTTGGATAAAAACTCTGTTTATTTGTGTTTGTTGTTTCAAGCACGACTGTTTCCTTATCTGAAAGCTAATTGTATGTTTAATGTGGTTCCTGCTGAGGTGCAGGTGCACACAGACCTAACACGCCTGCACCTTCTCAGCAGGAACCTTCACCACACTCATACACACTGATTCCGTTCTACATTATTCTATTTATATTAAACACCATAGTGAATTTGCTTTTAGATCCTAACATCCTCCTTCCCCTTTCCTTCAGGTCACACCTTCGTAACATGCAGCTGCATGTGGTTCCTGTCTTCGCTTTGTTTTGTTTTAGTGAACATACTACATTGCCAAAAGTTTGTGGACATCGGAACATTCCACCAGATTGCTGAACATGTCGTTCCAAAAACATGTGCATTAGAGGATAGGTTCTCATTTTTTCCAGTCTGTCTTAAAAGAATAGTCAGGTGACCTTATGAACATTGAAACAGGTTTCTCAGTTGTTTGTTCTGTCCGTACTGGTCATCAGGGGATCCCTTGTAAAAGGGATTTCAATGTAAGTGATTGGGGGGAAAAATCCACATTCCAAAGTTTAGCTGAAGCTAGTATGATTTTTCAGAAGTCAGAGTTAAACACATAAAGGGTTTAACCTCTAAAGTTACAGTCTTTTTCCCACCACACATTCTCTTCATGATGTACTGGTCAGGCAAAAGAGCACCTTCAGTGGGAGACTCATTCCTCCCAAAAGCACAACAGAGTGCCACAGGAAATCATTCCTGCCTGTGGCCATCAAACTGTTCAACTCCTCCCTCTGAGTGTCAGACACTCAGAAGAAACAGACTGAAAATCTGGACCTACTTCACCTCTGTCAGCAACTACTACCTCATTATTTATTCTTTAAATGTCAGCGCAATACATATATGTTCATACGCAACAGTGAAATACATACATATACATTGTTATTGTATATATTTTTTACTTTTATTTTTGACTTAAATATTGTAAATGCGTGTATTTTTTATTTCTTGTTTTTATATCTTATTTTTGTACATACTCTCATTTCTAAATTTATGCTACTTTCTACTCTTGAATGGGAACACCGGTACTGTATAATTTATCCCCCAGGGATCAATAAAGTATTTGTGATTCTGATTATGATTATGACTTTATTTAATAACATGAAGACTGTCCATCTAAGGTTTGTAGTTGACTTGTAGCTGAAAGGTTCTTCATGTTTCTTCAGGTATGGGGGCTGCTCCCAGCAGGGGTGATGCTGGGTCTGGGGTAGCCGGATCACAGCACAGTGGGGATGGCCAAGATGATGACAACCGGCCTATAATTGAGAAGGATAACACGAGGAGACGGAGCTCCAGCAGGAGACACAGCTCAGGAGAGACAGTGCACTGTCCCACCTGTCAGGGTACTGGACGTATACCCAGAGGTAATACACGCACTCCACACGTGTGCATTAGAAAACAAGATGGTGACCTCACTACAGCAAGAAGAAGAGCCCCTTTGTTTGTTGTATTTGGCTGAACAACAAGAAAAGGTCCTAACAAGACAACAATGTGTGTGTGATTGCTTAACAAGAATAAGACAAAGGATGTGGAATATGGTACATACATACAGTATATATGTATTTTTATGTGTTTACTTTTCTAGTGCATGTGCAGTCACACGTGCTTTTAGCGTGAACAGGCCGCTTGGTCACAAATTTTGGGCAGCACGCGTACCTTATTTTAGACTGTAAGAGCCCTGCCCAGCCCTGTTCCTGAGGTGTCTTGACTGAATCCTTTAGCAGTTGAACAAAAACATGAGGGAGATCCAACTCTTCACGATATTAAATCAGCTCCCACATTGCCATCTTTGCTGTTAAACCATGTTCCATGTGTGTAACAGGTCAGGAGAGCAAGCTGGTGGCCGTCATCCCCTGTAATGACCAGAGGCTGAGACCCAGACACACGTAAGAAAACAAATACTCAACATACATCACGTCTGAAAAGTAGACATACACGTGGAATGTTGACGTGTCACGGGTTCCTGGATGGAAATCCACACCAAGAACCCCATTCATGTGAAGGTCGACCATGTCAGACCGAGCCTAGTTGGGGGGGGGGGGTCTAACCTGCACCACCGCGTCGGCCTGAATAAGTTGTTCCATTAACAGGCTGGTCTGAGGTTGTTTCGTTGGACTGAGATGGATGGTGATGTTTTGATGTAGTTCTCTGATCTCTTTCCTCTCTCAGGAAGCTGTACGTCGCTGTGTCTGTTGGTGTGTGCCTCCTGGTCAGCTCACTGGTGTTGTTCTTCCTGTTTCCTCGCTCCGTCCTTCTGTCTCCGGTAGCTGTCCAGTCATCATTTGTTTACTTCACTGAAGACGATGTCCAAATTAACATCACGGTGGGTAGAGAGAGATAAAGAGAAGGGTTTGATGGAAGGGATTGATAGGACAAGTCATAATTCTTTTGATCGTGATATTATTGTGTTGTATAAATCACAGCTGTGTTCCCTTATAGAATGTCCTGAACATCACCAACCACAACTTTGCAGCGGTGCAGGCCTACAACCTGACAGTGCAGGCCCTGAACTTTGACATGGTGGTGGGAACAGTTTCCATTAAGAATGTCACCTCTGTCAAACCTCTATCCATCAAAATGGTGAGTCATCCCATCCTCACAGGAACAGATCGCATTGTCTAGCCATGGACGGTTATTGATATCATTACTGTCAACAAACACAAGACTATTGCCACTGTGACATGAGATACAGCTGCATGCTGTTTAAAAGATAAGGGTGATGATATTTTTTATTTTTCACATTGTCTCCAAATCCCATGACAACCGTCTTAAAACTTACTTAAACCAACAATAAAGTTAGAGAAGCAGACTTGATCAAAAGGTCTGCGGTTTGATCCCCGGACCTTGTGTGTGTGTGAACGTATTTTAGTAACGAGGGCTGCCCAGGATATATAAATGTTTAGAATAAACATTCCCATATGTAAGGTCAATACGATCAAGGGCGTTTCAGATGGTGTCAGAGGTCCAACTGTCTGTTCTCAGAATCAGCAGAGTCAGTTTTTGTCTTTTTGCACAAGTCAACAGTGTGTGAGTTGCTGCTTTCTGCCCACGGGAGGACACAGGAGGAGTGTGAGTGTGAACAGGGCGTTCCTGAAAAAGTGAAAATAGAAAATAGTCCCCAACAAATGCACTATTTCCTCCTGTTTGAGTAACGACTGATTAAAAACTACAGTGAGCAGCTGTTGGAGGAAATCACTGAGCCTCAAAAATGAATATACATTTATTTTATTTTTTTTACCACAGACAGAATAGAAGAGTCAGAAAGTATTGACAGACGGATTAACACATTGTTTGGTTTGGGATTTGTTGACAACAAGAAAAATATAGACTCTCAGCAGCCTTAGCCTTTGACATACATTTTACAGGGTGGAAGTTGGACACGTCATTATTGTCTATAGAGACAGGAAAGGGACAGAAAACTGATTTTTATATATCGTGATATATCTTGATATCAGAAAAATACTGTGATGCTGATGAATGTAACTTGCAGTGTGAATGGGGATTCACTGTTTCTGCCTCTTTCCTTCCTTCCAGTACTCCTTTGTGATCCCCATCAAGCTGACAGACTCTGAAATGAGGTGAGCTGCCAGTGTCACTGGATGTACCTTCTGATGGTAAAATGATCTCAGGCACTCGAGGCTTCATTCAGAGCCTATTAACTATGGAGACTTCCATTTCCACAACGACAGTTGTATCATACTCATTTCAATCAGGAGAGACTTCATATGAGTGAACAATTATTTGTTGGCACATGCAAATAGAGAGAATGTAAAAGCCTTTGGCGATTAGACCCCACCTTGGGGCCGTCATATTTAAAAGGGGGTTAGTGAAGCCCTGCTATAGTTAGGAGGTTATGTGCCAGGCTATTTTTTTTTTTTTTGGCTGTGAGCAGTAACCTCCTGGCAACTGCTGCCAGTCAAGAAATAATGCGTGTTGACAGTTGAAGACGTCCACATGTAGCTCCTGGCTGAGCATAAGCTGAAGAAGCATGTGCTAATAACGAAAGGAATACAGCTTCTAAGCCTTTTTCAGAGCTTCTCAGCTCTGTGTACAAAATCAGATGGCGCTGTTGGTTTTGAATTACATGCGTATGCTGCACACTGGTAGAGCCTGTTATACTAGCTAACCGGCTGTAGTGTTGGCTTTGTCCTCCTAGAATATGATGTGTTTCTGTTTAAGCTGTCCGTGTGCGTAACACCTGCTTCATCAGTTTAAAACATGCATTGTCATTGTTGCATTGCAGGTTTTTTAATACCACTCTTTTTCTCTGCAGTAACTACTGTAGGAAAGCTTCCCTGCCTGTCCACATTCTGTATCTGCACCTACAGTAAGTATCATCATATGTTCAGTAATGTGTTTGTGGAATTGGTTTTTGAAGATTAACGGATAGTCTCAAGGCTAGATTACCAACTGGGCAAAATGGTCATTAGCAAAAGACAAAAGACACAGTTTCCACCAACAACTCTCTTTGCGCTGCCTCATTTGAACGAACCTGACTGGGAAGTGAGCGTGGCTGGGTGAAGCTAGTAGACAGGTCGACTACGAAGCCAGTTCAACATGCCCAGGATATCTTTTCCTTATCTGGCTTCACAAAGCCTAACAACCGCAATCACGCTAAGCGGCCACTCGACGGTGGTTATCAACTCAGTAAGTCAACCCAGGGTTTGACATTATGGCGTGTTTCACAATTTTAGTCTTCTTCTGTCAGGTGCAACCCCCGTGTTTCAAATGGACTTGGGAGCAAATAAAAAATAAATACAAAAGCATAATTCAAAGCAGTGAGTTGGCTTACTTTCATATCTTAAAAGTACAACAAGTACAAGGCTTTAGTGCTTCAGTCAGTCTCTGCTGTAGGATGACATCGGTATACAAAAGCACACAGAAGTCATAATCTGTATCTCAGAATTTTTTTTCTTTAAAAACGCCAGGGAAAGCCAAAGGGCTTTTTCGGTCTCTGAACCTTCTGCCCCCCTAACAGACTCTCTCACGGTCTGTGCGCACCAAGCTCCACGGGGTCTTCTCCAAGAGAGCTGATTGGTCAGTAGGTGGTGCTTTTATATGAGCTGATCTGTTATCTCGAACATAACCTGCTGCCGGAGCAGGTTAGGTTTGCAGCGTAAGTTACCATGGTGATGTACCTCGGTAAGAGGTAAACCACCGTCGTAACCCAAAAAATCCAGGGTTAAACACTGAAGTAAAAAAAAAAAAAAGCTAACCTTAGATCCTGCTTTGTAGCACAGGCCTCAGGGAGACGAGGTTAGTTCAGCATACAAAACAACTCGAGAGACTAAGCTTAGAAAACACAATTCTAGTTGCCTGAGACATGATCTACACCAGTGGCTGAAACAACGATCTGGAGATGAGTGCATGAAGAACCAGGGTAGATACTGCTGAGTAGATGAGTTGATGGGTTGCAACACACACACACAGACAGACAGGGGAGCACAGGAGACGCAGGGGAAAGGGAAACACTTGGACTAACTAGAGACACTGTGTTAACCTCTGCCCCAGTTTGTGCTGTGAAACCAGCGCTCACATGACTCTCAGTGAACACGTGAAACTATCCCCCACAGTGCATCAGTCACATACTTCAGACGGGATGGGGAAGAAAGACGTCACTGTGTTTGCCTTTATTTGATTATACATCAAAGATCAACTGTGTTAGATTTCACTGCTTTGACTTCACTGCTGCTTGATTGATTAGTAGAGAAAGAGAGCAGTATTGCACTGCACATGTTTGGTAAGTGCAACTGAGAATGGGTTTTTTGCATTGTACATACTGTATACACGCGCAAACTTCCCGTAAACCTGAACAATGTGCAGACCCAAAACCGCATGTTAGTCCATCTCTCATTATCATCATCATGTCAGCTCCAAGCCAATGGTTTCCTACTGAAGAAGTAAATCTTTGAAAAAAAAACTCACAAATATATTGTTTAATTAAAAATAAAAATAAAAATCAGCTCAGTAATTTTCCGAAACACATGCTAACTGTAGCTTTCATCAATTGTTACTTAAACAGGAGGAAATAGCCCATTTGTTTGGGACTATTTTCACTGGCTGTAGTCCTTGGGCAAGACACTGAATCCCAAATTGTTACCCGATGGTCAGATCAGCCATTCGCATGGTAGCTTGCTACCATCGTTGTGTGTGTAAATGGATAAGCGTGCTATATAAATGGAGCCATTTAGCCAGTAGTTTTTGGACAATAATGGCACAGAGGAAGAAGATGTATGAGGCTGTGATACACACACACAGTACTTGTTAGTAGATACATTCACTGTTGGTTTAAGTATTTTAGGAAGAAATATAGAAAATCGTCTTATAATTTTAGGGTCTAGTTTTAACATTTTGGGAAATACACGTATTCGCTCTCTTTCCGAGAATGAGGTGAGAAGATTAATATCAATCTCAGGTCTGTGTCTCGGTACATAGCTGGAGTCAGGGTGTGGGCAGCAGAGATTTACTTAAAGACTGGAAGCAGGAGGAAGCAGCTAGCCTGGCTCTGTCCAAAGTTCAAATACACCAATAACACCTCTAAAGCTCACTAACACGTTGAATCTGATCTGTTTGACCAACAGACAAAAATATCAAAATGTGTAATTTTAGAAGGATTTATGTGCTGAAACTATTGGTTGACTAACAACAGTGTATCCATCCGCTCAGGACTTCTCCCACTAAAGCACAGGTTGCCAGATACAGTAGGTAAGTTGGTTTTAGTATAGGTCTCTGTACTGGCAACCTCACTTTGACAACAAGACTCTGGGAAACAGTGCAAAATGCTACAATTATTTGTTTTTATGTTTCTGTTTGTGTGCAGAGGAAACAAACAGAAACAACTTGTTAGTGAGCTTTGGAGGTGTTGGAAGGTGTGTTTTTGAAGTTCCGGTCTTTATGCTAAGCTAGGCTCACCACGTCCTGACTCCAGCTCCATACTTTTACTACTGACACTGATATTCTTCCTCTCATCTAACTCCTGAAATGAAAACAAAGTGTATTTCCCAAAATGTTGTGTCCCTTAAAATCCCAAATTGCTAACCGACGCTCCTGTAATGTTTTCAACTTCTTATCAGTATAATCTTGCTGTGTTTTGTCGTCCTCTTACTGCAGGATGTCTATGACCGTGTACTACCTGGCCCACTATGAGCAGCTCTCGCTGGAGACATACGAGTACATTGACTGTGGAGCAAACAGCACCATACCGCACAGTGTGCAACCCCCACCCCCCTGATGGATGGATGGTGGAGGATGAATATAGACATAGAGGAAGAGACAAACAAATACTGTGGACGTACTGTTTGTGCGGTTGAATAATTGGGCCTGCAATGTTTTTCCCTATGAACAGTGGATAAGATATAATGTGACACCAGGATGCCATTAACACTCATCCTGCCGGCTGAAGAGGCCTGGAAAGAGAAGATGAATCTGAGTGACTAAATGGAAAGTGGACTCTTTCTAATCCAGCCAATATCTGAGTGAATGGAGGGATAACAGTACGAGGTGAATCAAATCAGACAAAAATAAAATAGAATAAAATACCAACAATAATATAAGACAAAATATAAACAATAACAATAAAAAACAGTTAAAATGGCTTCAGCCTCAGATCCCTCCGCCAACAGTCTTCCAGCGGAGGGATGTTTTGACATCGAGTGGATGTTGATAAGAGGCCAAAGCTAAAGCAGTGAGGGTACAGTTACAGTATGGAGTTGGATCAGAACTGCCACCCGAGGCCCTGAATAAACTATATTTTGATTTTAGTTCAGAGCTGTTGTTGTTGAGAGACATGTGACAGGCATGTGGCACAGAAGATGTGATGTAACATAAGTATTGTCCAAGTGAAAATTGCACAATAATTGCTTTTGTTTTATCTGCTGTCCCCAAATGGTGAAAATATTATTTAAAAGCAATAATAAATATGTTTGTCACACCACAGAAAATGTGTTATTAACCACCCACCCAAGTTTGAATGACTAAAAACATCGCCATGTATATAAAGTTAGGTTTCAACATTGTGAAAAAACAAGCAGTATTCTCTGAAGCGCTGATGGCGCTGGTAGACCACTACACTGTACACTTGTTCACAATAAAGGACTGACAACTCAATCGTTGACACTATCTAAGTTCACGAAGCACGCAAGAATGCACGAGAGCCACTGCTTTATCAGTGCATGGAGAAATTAAAACTCACTCGGAAGAAAATATGAATGCTTTTGCCTCTTATTTTGGGGTAGTGGTGCACTTCAGCCTCTTGTGGCCAAAAAAGAGTATTACAACTACAAACACTTCTTTTCACAGCAAACACTCAAACTCAGCCACCACCAAACCTCTGTATTTACACACTCATTTTGCACATGTTTACATTGTGCTTTACAGTAGAACAGAAAGGACTTTCAGAAGAAAATTTTTCATCATGTAGTTGTCTCCTTTATTGCAATGTACTTGCATGGTCATGAGTCCATGAATAACATGCACTGATCGCTGTCTCTTTTTAAAAAAAAAAATTGCGATTGTAACTAAAGCCACACTGCTTAAATTGACAAATGGTTTTTCATATGACCATGAGCGCAACTGTGCTTGGGGAGGAGACGTGTTATGAGTCTCATTCATCCTTTTAACTTGTAATAGAGCAACAACAACCTCACATGGATGCAGTTTGGACACAATCAAATGCAGAGCTGCTGTTCAGAGCTTCCCAACACGGTCCAGTAATCCGGTGAGGTTATCAGAGTACAGCGCTGTTCCTCGTCTTCCTTACCACTGCTGGGTGTACTGCGAAGACTGTAAGATAAACAGGCATGATTCCTCTGAAAATACTCAAAAGATTTGCTCTGCGTTCACAATCAAGTTGTTATCTCCTAAAATAGGCGATCCTGCCCATTCCAGTGGAAGCTATGATTCCATGGAGAGGAAGGTAAAGGAGGAGGCGACCGTGATGATGTGAGAATCATCTGGAAGGTGCTGATACTTACTGAGTATCTGTTGGGGATCCTAGCACTGTGATGGACAGGTGTCTTCAGGTCGCCTTTACAGTGGGGACACTGGCCTCCAGCTGGAAGCGCAAGAAAAAACATGATGCATGTTTGGCAAATCTTCCTTAGGTTCAAGCTGCACCAAGCAAGCAATAGTTTTCTATCAACAATGGATGAATCACCACGTGTAATGTGAAGTGTGCACAAGGTGTGGCTCATCGTGATGAACTCAAAGTGAATTATCACTAGCGCTGCTGTGGCCCTTAGCTCTACGACCTCATATCCACCTGGTATTAGTATCTGGATCAGGAAAAAAACAAATGCATGCAGAACACATTGGATCAGCCAGACTAAATCTGGAGGTGATAAATTTTATTTTATTGTATTACATTTTATTCTATATATATTATATTATTTTCCTGTATTTTAACTTCTCTTTTACGTTTGAGCATTGCTGGAGGTGTGCCTATGACATTAATTATTGGACTGAATATCATTTGGTGCATTTGGCCTGTGAAGACCTCTTTCCAAGATTCTTCATGTGATGTCACTTTTTTCATTCAGTCATTTTTTTCAGACTTGACAAAGAATATATCACTGTTTGCTCTGTGTGTGTGTGTATACATGGGCCTCCCTGTGTTTACATTCAGTAGTTGTATTCAAATGTTGTGTTATCACTGTGTGTGTACTGTGACTGACTTCACTGATGAAACCACTCAAATGTTAAATACCTTCAAAGATCACAAAGATGTTCATGAAAAAGTAACAGAACCAACAATGACACCATTGTCCTGTGCGTGTGTGTGTGTGTTTGTATGTGTGTCTGTGCGTATATATGTGTGTGTGATTGTGTGTGTGTGGAAGCAGCAGGATTAGAGTATGGATAGCTGTGCAGTAGTCATGTTTGAACATGATTCAATAGGCAATTAAATGTAAACAGCTGTTTCTGGCTCCATCTCTGGTGTGATTCAGTGTGTTGAGAGCAGATATTATTAGATTATTGTTATTACAGTATCATTCCCACTGCAAAATTAACTTAACCGTTAATGTATTACAGATGGCAACAGCTCCTTAACTACAAATCTTGACTGTTTTACAAACCATGCTGTAACCTTCTCAGATGTTTTAACGCATTTTCCTACATATCAGTGAGCCAGTAGTTTGATGGTTAAGACAAGATGTAGCAAACTGCGGACCTCCTGTGCCAACCCATAAACATAATCTTAACAACCCATGGCATGGGGCTTCTCATGACCTGAACTGGTAAGTTGAGTGAGGTTTCGACACAAGCCTCCTCCTTGTGTTTGCACCAAATTGCACCAACTGTTATTGTCATAGATTCTCTTTGATGTACTGCACACTGAATCAAGGGCACAGCTAGGATCGACAGCATCCACGTCAAACATAATTTTTTCGATTTTGTTCCACTGTGATCCTTTATTTGTCTTAAATTTGTTTCTCCTTCATCATGTTTTTGCCTGCATTGTTTTGCTGTGTGTTGTATCCACATTCATGCCACACTGATAAATGTTCTGGCCCACGTTTTGGTCTACTTCTGATTTTGGCATTGAAAATAAAATTTCGGCATTGAAAAGGCAACATTGAAACACTTGTATTGGCACTGAAATAAGTTCCCCTGAAAAATAAAACTAAAATAATTTTGACATTTTCTTTTTTACATTCTGATGTGGTTTTCAATGACAATCTTTGGATTTTTCTTCATGTCAGTTTTTTTTTCAGTGACAGTGGTTTTCAGTTTCAACTCTGTCACTGTTTTAGCGTGGAGAGTGTGATTTACATATAATCTGCATACTCATAGATAGTCACCGCGATATTGCAGCAGGTTCCAGACAGTTCAAATAGTAGAAAATACATTGGCAAGGTGAAACAGACTTGGGGTTTAGGAGTTCCAGGCGAACTTGTGAAAGCCATAGCCTTAGGTGTGCAGTGATGTCAGAGAAGAAGACTGTCATATCAGAATGCAAAAAATGTCAAAATAAAATAAAATAATTTTTAATGCCTTTGTTTATTTTTCTGTGGCGCTTATTTCAGTGCCAATACAACGTTTTCCAATACAAGTGTTTCAATGCCAAATTTTATTTTCAATGCCAAAATCTAATGTCACTGTCCTGGCTCCATAAATGACCTCATCACCGCAAATACTAATGAGGGTCTGGACATCTTGGTTTGTCCAACAAGCTTTCTTCATTGTTGTCCTTTTTTAAAGGAACAGTTTGACATTTCGGGAAATACTTGCCGAGAGTTAGACAAGAAGATCGGTACCACACCCACGATTGTAAATATGTAGCTGGAGCCAGCAGACAGTAAATTTAGCTTGGCAAGACTGGAGACAGCTAGCCTGTCCCTGTTCAAAGGTAACAAAGTCTGCATACCAACATTAAGCTAAGCTAACCTGCTGCTGGCTCAAGTCGTAAAATAGTGGTTCCTGTAGTGTGTGCCGTGGTCATCTGTATGACTAATCACAATTATCAGCACTGCATCAAGTTTCGCTTGAACAGTGCTGAAATTTAGTTCCAGGAAGTCGTCCCAAAGTGGGTGGAGAACAGTAGAAACAAAAGCAAACTTGCGATAATAGATACACATAACATTATGTTTTGTAAAGTTCCTGCAGTGGAAAAAGGGTATATGATTACCAGCTTCTCACCACATCTTCAAAGGTAGCTCAAAAAAACATATGTACAACTTGTGATTTTTGATGTGTGGCATGTTGTCCAACCTTGTTCTGAATATATCCATGTCAAGAGTAATGATACCTGTTTGCTCTTGTGTTGTGTTTGATTCGGCTGCTTTGCAGCTGGTCTCAGAACCCTGCGACAGCTGTGAAGAGAGAGGCAAATGGAAATAAACACTCCAAAAACAGTGAAAAAGAGCATAGTTAAAAGAATATACCAAGTTTTGTGGAAGGCAAAATGTATAGACTATAGATAATCTCTACTTCATAAGGCCCAATCGTAAAACATCACTGCAATCATTGTGTCCAGTGCTCCATGCTAAAATGTTAGCATACAACAATGCATAATATAGGAAAAAAAAGAGTTAGATAATGGACTCAAGGGAATGTGTTACTTTTATTTATTAGATGAATGCATTATCACACATACCATGGCTACTTCTCAAAGTAAGACAAGTCTCCAACTGCCCACCAAGTCCACAAGTCACGAAAATTACCTTTTTACCAAATATATTCTTTATCGAAATGACTGTTTTAAAAGTATCTTTTCGTCCTCTAATTACTCTAATCTTTGAGTAAAAGTTGAAATTTGAATTTTTAAAGCCACAATAATAATGGACAAAAGAAGAGCTAGCCTTTGTCGGAATACATGTGTATCAGTTCAGAAAGTTTATGCACGGTAAACTACGATCTGCATGGCAAATGTGCTGTGGTCATCAGCCAGTTAGCTCAGCTTAGCAATAAGACTGGAAACAACGTTGTTTCATTTTTACACTTTGGTTTTTGCACAGATTGAACAAGACACGACGTGTTAATTAGTGAGCTTTAGCCAGGCTAACTGTTTCCTTTGTGCTAAGCTAAGCTAACCAGCTGCTGGTAGCTTCATATTTACAGTACGGGCATGAAAGTGACATCTAACTCTCCAAGCTGTAAGAAGCCAAGTAGCCATCTTTAAAACAAAGGTGGGATTATCTGACAAACCTAGGGCTACTGCAGAATCGGGTGCAATGAATACAATAAGTGAAGACCGATGAGTATCCATTACTAAGGCACAGTGTCATTTCCGTCACCAGTTCCGGAGTGGATAATTGTTGGATAACTATGTTGTTATGTTCTTATCACCTCAGAAGTCAACAGGCCAGCCACCACAAAACAGGGTGTGTTCCTAAAAGCCAACTCAAAAGTTTCATCTTGCGCAAAATGACACCATCATTTTTCCTGTAATTTCTCTTATCATCTCATTTATATTCCCTCCATCCTAAAGATCCCCATCCGAGAAACACCCTACTCAGGATACCTAAGCTGTAGCTCTCTGCATCTCAGTGACCCAGTAACACCAGCATCCCGTTGCAGTGGTCTGTAAACAGTTTTCCTTGTCGACTTTGTCATTCAAATGTTCTTATGGAACAAAGTAGATTTTAGCAGAGGATAACGTTAAGACTATAACTTGGTGAAATCAGTCATTTTGGATGCATTTTTATTTCATTAAAACTTGGGAGTCCTACTTTTAGTCTTTCTTTCAAGGGCCTGTAAGTGACATGTTGCCCAATCTTGAAATAAGTCTTTACTTATTTAAAAAAAAAAAGTATCCATTACATTCAACTGAAAAAACAAACAAACATATTTTTGTGTCTGTACACATCCTGGAAATCAGCAACAGGATACAAGCGGTCCGATTCACACAGCGAACAAGTTTGACCCCGTGCTGGGGTGTCACATGTCCCTGCTCAGTTTCCAATCAGCCCTGCTTTTGTTCAATAATATAGTAGACCAGACCAGACAGACTGCTGGATCTTCATCGGCTGAACAGTCTATGTGACTCTAGTTTTGGAAGAAATGTCAAATGTCAAAATATTGCTACTTTGTGGTATTGCTACTTTTACTTAAGTAAAAGATTTGAGTACTTCTTCCATTCCTGATTACAACACAGTGATGGTGAGGACTAAATGGTCTGCCATGCGGGGGGGGGGGGGGGGGGGGGCTTTAGGCTTTAGGAAGTCAGGTGACGTAGCATAAAGACGTGGTAGACACAGGGCTAGCTCAATGGATGAATGGACTGAATACAGTACTCTCATCTTTTCCTAAACCTCACTAAAGTCTTTCTAACACGTGGTTAACATTGTGAAACAGTCGCAGTTTGGTTAGGTTCCACCCTGGGTGCAAATAGCACCTGACCAAAAAGAAAAGGGCGCGTGAAGACACTCCGGTCACAACATTGGCCCGCCAGCTAGAATGGCCGAAGTAGTTTAAGACGGTCACACCATGATTAGATGAAGCTGGGTGGACTCTGTGGGGCATTTTGGGTGATTTTGCAGCAGCAGAGACACAAACATGTAACAACTTTGACTTTTCATGGACAGTGTTGGACAATGACAACAACACTTAATAATAACTAATACATTACACATGTGTAAGTAACATTTTAATGTTAAACAGGCATTCAATTCAATAACCATATTTAACAAACTCATTATATATTTTGTTAAAATAGGAATCTGCCAAACAACTATAGCTGTATTATTAAATGTGCTGTGCTTCAGAAAAAATACAATATTTCCATCTGATCTGTGGCAGTAAGAAGTATACAGTGGCATAAAATGCAAGCACTCAAGTAAAGTACAATTACCTCAGAATTACACCTAAGTATAGTGCCTGACTAAATGTACTTAGTTACATTCCACCACTGTCACCACCTGGCGGCACTTCTTATTAATCGCTTGGTACAACATGTTATTTACCTGCTGTTTGTCTCTGGCCATCCTGCGGTCCAGAGCGCTCTGACGTCGCCTGGCCTCCCAGTGCATGGCCGACATCCTGCTGAACAGCAGACGGAGGAGACATTAACAGCTCGACATCACATCATGGAAGGATTGGACTTTGTAAACTGTGCGGTGTGGTAACAAAAACAACTCTGTGCTTTGCTCACATAGTGGGTCACATAAAGAATAATCTAGAATATAAACTGAGTAAAATGTTAATGGAGTACCTTCAGTAATGGATTGTTGGCCACGCGGGGGCAGTGGAAACAAGGCGTGAACACGACACTGACATACTATAGCTTATACAGTTTATATGGCTAGCGTGTTAGCAAACAGCTATTTACACATCCGGCAGACATTTTTTGAATCCGTACAAATACCAATGTGTACCTTTGGGAAGAGCTATGCTAAGCTAAGTTAACTGGCTGCTGGCTGTAGCCTTACATTGAATGGACAGATGCAACTGTTATATCAATCCTTCTCGTTTAACTTTAGACAAGAAAGCGAATAAATGTATTTTCCAAAAAGTCAAACTATTGCTTCAACCCCCCCCCTACACCTTTGAGGTGTTGGCAGGGATTTGCATTGTTTACAAGCTGTTAGCACACGTGCTATTTTGTCACACGAGCTGGTGTTTCAAGTCGACATGCGAGGCACGTGCCCGTTTCTCTGCTGAATTGAAATGTAGCGGAAACCGTGCCCACCCAGCTCAACCCGGGCATGGTGGGGCAGTGTTTAGCACTGTCGCACGGGAGGTAAAGCGGGTTAGAGCGGGTTAGAGCGGGTTGGGGGTTCGATCCTTGGCTGCCCCCGTCATGCCATGGCTTTGGGAACCATGAAGGTTGAAAAGCGCTATATAAGTGAGATCATTTACCATTTATAGAGCGCACCCAGAACACACTTTTGACCACACCCCGGGGGGGCAGACTTGAAACTTTGATCCAGAGGGCAGTGAAACACTCGCGACCTGGCGTTAAGTTACTGTTAAATATTTAGATCTCAAAAGTTAGCGGGGAGCTTAATCAATGATGAATCGTGACAATAGTTACCTGATACACTTTTAAACTCCCAGCCACTACCCCTGATTACTGATCTCTTTCCTGTTACCTGCTCTGGGTGCATCGGCCACCTGGCACACACACACACTGAACATCCTATATCACAGCTAATCACTTGTTTGAGCATTCCTTTTGTTAATAAGATTATGTCAATATGCCCAGCCTGCATGGGTTTACATTTAATATAAAAACAGACACAGAATGCAGCACGTACATTTTCAAATGATGCTACACGAAGTCCAAAAATGTGAGATGAGATTTCAGACATTTGTGTCTTTATCAAAACTCATATATTACTCATAAAGCATGTGATTGTAACCTTGTGTAGAAAAAGTAAAGTAATTAATAACCCATCGTGCCTTCTTGGCAAACCTAACAACAACAAAACTACTGCTAAAAAAGACGGTATTTGATCAACTGTACACCAGAATATTTGGGTTGAGTCTTTTTGTAAGCCATTTCATGAAAATATGATTTACTTCCCACTTCTCCCAAATCCCACAGCTGTAAGTATGTCCTTAATATGTATTGCATAATGTATTTAGGTGAGATACATTACCATAGGGGAGAGAAAAAAAATGCAATCCTTTGCTGTAAAAAAAAATATGGACAAACAGAAGGGTCTGCTCAGGTTCCAGCACGGTGATGAATGAATGAGCAAGCAAACAAGGGTGTTGACTCACCTGACTTGTGCCCTGGAGAGAGAGAGAGAGAGGAGGACTGGTGAAGGCTGAGGAGTCAGTCTCTCTTTAGCTCTCTCCTATCTCTGACCTTGTCCGCTGGAGTTTCCAGGCAACATAATGCTCTCCCGGGGCAGCTTTTGTAAGAGAGGAACACGACGGTAGATGTGTGTGATTCTGTGTTCATGGTCTTACTCGTTCCTCCAGATATTTTGCTAAACCTTCACCAGAATATATAAAGAAGTAATAAAGGGCCGGGTCACATTTGTCTTTCTTAAAGCAATACTGACACGCAACTTTCTAGAGCAAGGGATATTAATGTCATCCAAAGCTGGTCCCAGGTCTAAGCTGTTTTCACTTCACAGTCAGGTTGGTCAGGGTTTCATCTGTCAGGGCTGCCATTCCTCCTGCGGACAACAGAGTGCGCTCCTACCCTGGGCAGTGAGGAATGACGGCCTGTGTGGCTGTACTGCTCTGGGATCAGTTTTTGCAAACTCACCACTTCTGGATAAGGAACAGGAAGGAGAAGGAAGATGACCCCCCCCCCCCCCCCCTCTTTAGGCAGGAACATTTGGTGTAGTTGTTAAGTGACTGCTCAACCACGTAGAGGTTGTTGTTTTTTGGGGTGGAGGTCTTTTCAGGATGATCTACTTTCAAAACTTAAATTTAATAGTGAGAGAAGAACACATGCGACCAAAATGTTATTCCTAAGTGTGTAAAGTGTTCATTTTGCTGTAACATAATGCAGCTGTAAAGGACCTTAGCATAAAGAGAATACAGTCTAAAATTAGCTAAAGTATGATACAAACAAGGCAATATCTGAACAAAGAATAAGAAGTGCCAACTTTCGATACTTAACATGTTTTCGTTATTTCAGTTTTGGTGCTCTAAACTGTATTGAGACACAAAACTAAACTCCTGTGGGACAAACGTGACGGGTGACAGAAAGGGACAGAGAATTAGGCTAACCCTAACCCTTGGGATGCTGGCTGAAGTGACAGACAGTTTTCCAATTTGCAAAACCCCCATGAGTTTTCATTCTAGCTCCTGTGTGTGTGTATGTGTGTGTATGTGTGTGTACTGAATGTGTTTGTACGTGTGTGTGCTCACATCTTTTCTCCTGCTGATCACACCTGACACAGCTGATAACATCCTTCAGATTTGCAGCCTGTCACACACACACACACACACACACATTTGTACCGGAAGCTTTCATGATGCTGATATAATCCGTTTGAAATCAAATCTACAAACCATCTGATCAACAGCATCATCCTAGTCAAATCAGGACCTCCACAGTTGCTATTTATGCCTGATGTCACTAAGCAGTCGGTCAGCCTGGCTCCAGTCAGTCAGTCTGTCAATAGGTCATCGCTTGTTTCACACACACCCACATCGTTATCATAATGAGTCTTGGGTATCAAAGAAAGAACTGCGTGGATCACTGTCATGCAAATCAATATGGCCGAGCCATTACATCATGCACAGCTTAAACTGACCCGGGGACAACCAGCCCGACCTGCTGACCTGCCGTGGCCAAAGATGCAGCCTTTTTACAGCTGGCCATCACAGCTCACACATGTTGCTCCGAGGTGAAGAAGCAGCATCACTTCCTCTCATCATAATCGTTCATCCCGCTTGTTCTGTAGCTGCACCCTGTTGATGCAGTTTCTACTTAGGGACCGCATGAAAGGTCATGCAAAGCCAAAGTCATGGAGCTAGCAGCATTTCTCTCACCGTGTTCCTGGAGTTTACTTTCCATAGTCTCACACAAATCAGCAGTGGCTATTAGAGGTTGAACCCCCGTTGTGATTTTTAACAAGTGAAACAACAATGACGTTGTGAGTACCGAAAAACTCTGCAAGTTCCCATGAAAATGTCCTTTCTGTCTCGCTGTTATTAGACATGTCTGGACTCACCTCTGTTAAAGGTCTAGGGGCTTATGGGAAATTGTGTTCAAATGACATCAAAGGCGTGATTTTCAGGTTTCTTACCTCTGGAACTGAGCTTGGTAGTTTTGGTTTCACAGTTTTGGTGTCGGGTGGGGGGCTGAACATTATGTTTCACCTTTTTAAAAAAAAAAAAAAAGCAAGGCCCTCTCCAGCATCATTAGATTTCCTTCTTTGCTCTTCTACCACAATTCAGAGGTAAGAATTGTATTTCCTACTTTTCTACTTTTCAGCTATAGTTTACACCCGAAAACCTGTGATCATCTTTAAAAAAAAACATGATGCAATTGTTACATATACAACTACCAAACACGTACATGTCAATGCGTCCTTAGCAATAATAATGATAATCCAAAAACATTATATCTCCTACATAATTATAAAACACTGAGTATGGGTCCTTTTGAATTTGATACTTTTTCTTGTAATCGAGTATATTCCCCCATCATGGCATGCTAGATTTACTCATGCAAAGGGTAGCATTACAAACATAGCAATAGCCAACCAAATTCAACAGCAAAAGAAAAAAAGCCTATTTTAAATGATTACACAAGTGTGGAAGCATTCAACCTTGTAAGGAAACCCACAGAGAATATTCCAGTTTAATTTCCCAGCAGCCTCTGAGTCCCTCCTCCTGCGCTACGTCAGCAGCGGGGGGCTCTTCCCCCGGCGCCGCTTCGCTCGTGCTTACCAGTCTCCGTCTGACGAGCGACGCGGCAGTCCAACCTCGTAACATACGCTGAAAGGCTTTGAAGACGACTCTATCTGGGACCACTTTCGGCGTTCAATTTTGGATATTATTCGTCGCAGTGCAACAATGTTGGCCAGTGCACGGAGCTTGGGGGCGCTGACAGGTGAGACGTACTGAGGGTTTTACACCAAAAATCCAAATGCGTGTTGAGTTTTTCGGAGCGCGTATAGCTCCGACTCGAGTCGTGTGAAGACTTAAATCGCCTTTCATTTGAAGGATAATAGACTTTCATGCTGAATTTTAACTTCGCAACTAACTTGGAACTTGCTTGTTTTTGTACTAAAATGTATCAAACATTTTCACTGCGTCCGTTCTTCTTTCCCTCATCTGTAGTTGTTTGGAGGCTGTGGTTTAGCCTCATTAAAAGACCTGTAGTGCCTGTTTGGGTAACTAGCTAGCATTAGCATTAGTTATAGCCTACACGACCAAAAGCCAGAACAGGCTGCGCAGGATTCCTCCGCTGCTGGCGGCTCCATTTGATCCCCGTTCTTCCAGTTCTGTGGTGGACACAGCTAGAAAGCACCACAGCTGCTGACAGTGCCTTCTGCTTTGCAAATGCAAACCATTAACTGTGCAGTATGTCAGGACAAAAGCTTTTTAAATGTTTAACCTGTTCTCTTTACACAAAATTACCACAGTTAAGTTAGCCATATTTAATCAAGTACATGTATTATTAAAACAGTTTAATCCTGCAGCCTGTATTCAATCTCCAGTCATATTTGTCATGTATATATTATCATATTTCAAGTTAAAAAATGTATCACTCTGGGAGAGACAGCCAGCCTAATCCCTGACAGCCCAGTGCTCTTGTTGAAATAGCTGACTCATGTTCCCCCCCCCCCCTCTTTTGTCTCAGGTCCTCAGTGACTGTAGCCAGTGGTCTGTCCCCCAGTATCCTCCTGCACCAACCTTTTGAAGTGAGGCCAGGAGTGTGAACTGTTCTCCAGCCAAACCGACTCCTCCCTGTCCCTCCCGCCATCTTCAAAGCATCTGCAGACGCACACTTTTTCGCTGCCAAGGACACAGAAAGCAAGCGAGACAAGGACCCAGGAAAACAGCAAGACAGTGAGAGTTTAAAGGAAGACCTGCCAAAGGAAATCATTTAGTCCTGTAAACCTTCAGAGGGATTATTCCACTTCACAGGACCTAAACATGGGGAACCAATTAACAGAAATTGCCCCCAACACCCCGTTCCTCCCTAGCTTCCAGTCTTTACATGTAGTGGTGATTGGTTTGGACTCTGCAGGGAAAACCTCCCTCCTCTACAGACTCAAGCTGCGGGAGTTTGTTGAGACAATCCCCACCAAAGGCTTCAACATGGAGCGGATTAAAGTACCCATGGGGATCTCAAAAACCAACACCTCCACATTCCAGGTGTGGGACGTCGGTGGTCAAGAGAAACTGAGGCCCCTCTGGAAGTCGTACACCCGGAGGACGGACGGGCTGGTGTTCGTGGTGGACGCAGCTGAGGCGGAGCGCATGGAGGAGGCCAAGGTGGAGCTCCACCGGATCACCCGGTCCGCAGAGAACCAGGGGGTGCCCGTGCTGGTTCTGGCAAACAAACAGGACCTGGATGGAGCCATGTCAGCCACAGAGGTAATTATTGTTACATGAATGGCTTGGTATTGTTTTAGAGGGCTGAAATGGGAGGGGCTCAAGTATCGTACTGACACTAGAGCCAAAACATTTCAATCGATACCCAGCTGGTTTTCTGGCACATTGTTTGCTCACACTGAAATGAATTGCTGTCCAGAGATACATGATCTGTAGCTGTAACTATACTTTCTTGACCAGCCTGACATATAGCTCATCATCAGACCATGTCCACTTTGGAGAATACCCCCCCCCCCCACCCACCCACCAGCTGAAAACCATCATATAGTTGAACCCAGGAGTATTGCTGCTTGTTCTCCCGTTTTAAAAACAAAAGAATTGTCAACATCTTACAAGACTCTTGAGTTGGCACATTGTTGTGTCTTACAGAGAAAATGGACTCTGGAGCAGCAGCGAGCGATTATTTTCATTGAGGTGGCTCGTTTTGTCCAATAGTCCCAAACCTAAATATAATCAGTTTAATACCACATGACACAATAAATCAGCAAATCAATTAATTCATTTGGCCAATCCATTAATAGACTAATCTGACTCCAGCTCCTGTTGCGACATGGTGTGTGTGTAAAGATGTCAGCTTTGTATCAAAATATCACCACCAGATCCTTTATTGGGAAGAATACGAAAACCTGTTGTGTACGTCTCACCTGAGAGTGTACCTGTGTCATTATGTTATTGAAATCAATTCTAGTCAGCAGTTAACAGTCGGTGTCATTGACAGATTCATTGTGCAATGATTTGTGGCTTAAAGAGGGGGTCAGGTTGTGACTGACGCCCTGCCTTGTGCCTCCTGTGTTTTAGGTGGAGAAGGTGCTGGCCCTCCATGAGCTGAGCTCATCCACACTGCACCACACACAGGGCTGCTCTGCGCTGGATGGTCAGGGCCTGCAGCCCGGCCTGGAGAAGCTCTATGAGATGATCCTGAAGAGGAAGAAGATGCTCCGACACAGCAAGAAGAAAAGATGAGGTGGAGGGTGGCAGTGGTGCTGAGGATATAGGTCACTTTTTTGGACCACTGCTTGTCTGAGGACCTTCTCAGCAGCCATGTCTGTGACACTTTTGGAAGCGAAACCTAGGGGAAGCCCGTCAGTCCTCTCAGACAAGTTTGGATATTTCAGCCAAGTTCAAACACTGGCTCTCTGAAGTCTGTACCCAGTGTTACCACCTTCCTTCACCTTCTAGACATTTGGGATCTTTTTGCTCTTGAGCTTCCCTCTCCTCATCTCCCATCCTTAAAGGAGCACCACAGAGACTTAAACTCCAGAGGGAAAACCTGTGCAATATAAGATAAACACTCTCACCGATGCACTCACTCCAACATTAAAGGATATTTTGTACGGCTACTTGTAGAAACTGCTGTGCCAACAGAAACCTGCAGGCCTGGCCCGTGCGTAATTCCTGTTCCTTTCACCAGCTTCAATGACACACTTTGCTCTAAAATCTTTATGTTGCATGATGTTCACCCAAATACCTGCTTGGGAATATTAAGACAACACTTTTGTTGATCAAAAGAAGACTATTATGATTATTGTAGTTTAGAAACTGCTCAGTGTTCAGTTCGGTAAGCCATTGGGACTACAGTTAAGACGTGGCACCAACGGGACATTTACAGGCCGACACACTGAGGCTGCCGACTCCAGCCATGTAGGTTTAGATTGTTCACTCTTCACCAAAGTCATTTGCTTGTCACAGTTTGGTGTATTTCAGGGTTGACTGAATGGTTCGTTGGTTGGTTGGCAAGTTCAGACAAGAAATTGTTTTTATATCGTGTACATTTTGTTTTGTAAAATGTCAACATATAAATAAATTATTGAGCAACTTTGGACTTCTTCTCTGCAAACGTGTCTCTTTATTGTAAGTGTCTCATTCATGACACACTGACTTAAGACAACTGAGTTGTAGGAATGGTGGCGCAGTGGTTAGCACTGTCGCACGGGAGGTAAAGCTGGTTAGAGCGGGTTGGGGGTTCGATCCCCGGCTGCCCCCGTCATGTCGAAGTGTCCTTGAGCAAGACACTGAACCCTAAGTTGCTCCCGATGGAGACCAGCACCTTGCATGGCAGCTCGGTCACCATTGGTGTGTGAATGTGTGAGTGAATGGGTGAATGAGACTTAGCTGTAAAGCGCTTTGGGAACCGTGAAGGTTGAAAGGCGCTATATAAGTGAGATCATTTACCATTTACCATTTAGGAATGTGATTCAAAGTCACGATGCATTAGGGGAAATGGGGGAACACGATAATACCTGACGGGTGCATTCAGTGTTGTTAGGAGACGTCGCCAAACACATCAGCGGTGCTCCTACGTTCTACACAGCTGCTGTTCTCTGG
Organism: Enoplosus armatus; assembly: GCF_043641665.1. Classification (NCBI taxonomy): domain Eukaryota; kingdom Metazoa; phylum Chordata; class Actinopteri; order Centrarchiformes; family Enoplosidae; genus Enoplosus; species Enoplosus armatus. Next base: position 2,276,450 of record NC_092196.1, on the reverse strand, counting down.
AAACCATCACTGCCAGGACGCAAGGAACACGATGGTGAATGATTCATGCTTACACACATATATTTACCACCATAACGGGGAGGACAAAATAAGGGAAAATGCATTACCTCAAATTACAAAATCAAAAGAGGTTTTGTGGAAATGCCTTGGATTGCAATGCATGGTTATTTCATATAGCCCAATATCACAAAACACTATTTAACACAAGGGGCTTTACAGTCTGTTCAGCATGCAATACACTCCTCCTGTCCTTGATTTGAATGAGGAAAAACTCCCCAAAAAGTCCTTTTATGTTGGGGACAAATTGACATGAGAACCTTTTTACAATATAATTAAATCAGTGCTTGAATTGGCCAGAACTCAGATAACAGATCAGCTGTAGATTTCTGACCAACTGAGTACTATTACGCTGTTATGCTACTATATTTTTCCACAATACAACAAATCTCACGAAATCCCTGCTGGCTGTTTGTTTGTCGCTTCATCGGCCCAGAGTTTCTGATTTGTGACTGTTACATAAGTCCTAAAGGTCGGCCTACTGGAATAAACTGAACTATTCGCGCCCTCTGTGTGTCCATTTGACATCGAGTGCTGCTTTTCTCTTTGTGTTGTCATCATCAACGCACGTTCCACGAGTCTGTGGATTCATGGTAATAGTGGTTGTTGGTGCACAGAATACCAAGAATCAAAACAGGAGAGACTTGGCCTTTCATGAATATTTGAAGGAGAAATGAAAGCAAGGCTGTGGGCAGGGTAGACTTCAAACAAACACTGACACGCACACAGGCAGGCGCACACACACACACACACACACAATAGAAATCAATAATGGTGGGATGGCATTTTGCCACACAGCAACGTGGAATAATTACTCTGTGTACTACTCTGAGTTTGTTGATTTAAATGAAAAATGTGTAATGTCAAGAGTTGATAAGTTGCCATGTAAATTTGAGTTTGAAATGATTTGTAGTTTTTAGTTGAAGTCTCGACTTAGTTGTTTTTTTGTAGTCTTTTTTTTTTTTAAAGGATTGTGCAGAAATTAGGATTCAAACCTACAGTGTGATCCTATTTATTGTTAAGCCATAAAGGTCTCCAGCAAATGTCAAAATATTCCATCTAAGAAAACCTCCTGTGACTAAAACACGCATCCGGTTGTTAGGCACAGAGACACCAAGGTTATTATCCAAAATTGGAATTGTGGTTCTATTAGCCAAAAGGAGCCTCTGTATGTTAACAATCAGTTGTTTTATCACTGCCACCAGTGCTGTCATGTTCAGCCAGCGAAGATCAGTCACACAGGAATGTTAAAGCCCTCCTTCAGCTGCCCCTGCCCCCACCCACATGACTTGTCTGGGCTGTTTTCTGATACCAAACGCTGGTACCCCCCCTGCCCCCAACTCATATATGTGACCCTGCCTGACTGGGGGCCCACCCACACTGTTGGTCTTATGTCACCAGTGGAGCATGAAACCTTCAACCTGCCACAGTGGCAGGTAAGAGTTTCAGAGTCTTTAGAACAGAGCATGATCCTCGAGTTTCATTGAGTAAAGTACTACATAGCTGTAGTGTTAAGGGAGAGAGGGTGATCCTAGATCAGCGTGTGAATTAGTACCATGGGGTGCGCTTTAAGGACAGGCCAAGGTTGCAGCCAGTTCATGTTTTTACTGTACATTTTTAATAACGCGTTACCACATAAAGAAACAAGGCGTCGGTTTCTGGTCTACTGGAAGTTCTCCTCCACACAGCTGGCCGATCACAGTGTGATGTGGGTGTGAATGTTGGATTATCAGTTTCGACCAGGCTTTTGGAATCCCAGTCTTGAGCTTACATTCTGCTTGTTGCAACCACTTGTCATGGTAGACAAATCCACAAATCAATAGTAATGTAACTTTCTTTTGGAACGCCAATAATGTAAGCTGCTGATACATTTCCATTCCCAGAGCTGTAGATACTGGAGGTCAGATCCCTGCCCAACCCCCACCATTTGCCATGTGCTAAAACCGGCAGCCTAATCTCCAAGTCCACTTTATACCGAGAGCCATATGTTATAGGTGCTCCTCCTGCTTATTCTCTCTCTCTCATAGGAGTCATCTGTAAGTCTTTATGCTGTCAGGCTACATCTGGTTGTTTCATGCAAATGTCCCAAAAATCCCAAAATGCTGAAAGACAGTATGCACACTTCCATGTTACAATGGACACACGTGTGTAGCAAAGACTTGTCTCCTTTTTAAGCAAGCAGGTCTCTTGCATACATGGAAGTGCACTGGACCACTGCTCATACACGCGCTGCAGCTGTCAACACATAGTTGTGCGGAGTTCTATATTTTCTATGTTGATGTTCGGTGGCATAGAGCAGTCTGTGGCATCTGCCCCATCTCCCTGTGGCCTTTACTCACTTTAAGCACTGGTTCAACCCTCCCCCGTGCCCACTTACTGCTCAGTCAATCCAATTATCCTGATTGGAGGCTCCCTCCTGCTGTGACTCAGCTGCTGGAGCAATAAGTAAGTAGCAGGATTGGTAAGTCAGCAGAATGGACAGGAAAACCCTCCACATGAAAAGTCTTTAGCCAGCAAGACCCGATGACCCATACCATGACTGTCTTGTCATTAAATCACTTTCTTTGGTGGACTGCTCTGCTGTCTGTTGGACATCTTTCCCTCTTCTTGCTCTTCTTTCTTTCATCTTCGGCTGTTTTCTCCTCCATCGGGCACCTTCTCGTCTCTTTCCTACACACCTCCGCCAATAAAGCAGTTTTTCGCGCCTCTGTCCTTTCATCTGTCTATCCTGGACTTTTCTCTCAAACCGGGGGGGTCTGGCCCTGTCTGCCTCTTTGCTTATCTGTCTCTGTTTCAGCTTCATTTATCTGTCTCTCACTCTCTGTTTACACCTGATAGCAACATCTGTCCTGGGTGATCCGATCCACAAAGTGGACGGGTCTAATACCAGGCGCGAATGCACCCTGGACGCATTGAGATCCGATCGCTCAGACCACATTCAGAGGTGGTATATATGGGTATATTCTTTTAGCAGTGTGTACGTGAACGTGACCTGGGCCACAATGAGGGGCCGCCTACTCAACAGATGTCCCCTGTGTAAGCGCGAAACAACAAGAAGACGCCACAGCGACAGGCAAAACAGATCCTCATGGAGTACACACGAGTCTGATGTCCTCTGGCTGCTCTGCCTCAACTCTCTGTGATTTAGCTCGCTGTTAAAGTAACCGCTAACTGTAGCTGCCCGTTAGTTAGCTGTGCAGCTAGCACAAGAGACGCGTGTTGAGATGCATGTGCAATGCCAGGTGTGAACTGACGTACTAGGAGCTGTCCAAAAACGCTCTAGTTATTACTTTGGTGTTTGGATGGCATGAGGGTGAAGACTTTCAACTTCAATAAAATGTCGCTTTACAGTTTTTGGTAATTGTGTAATGGAACATAATGAATGTGCCATCTGACCTCTGTGACAATGACATTTGAATGTTTTGTGTGCATTTGCTCTTTATATTACTTCCTAGTAGTACGTTTCTTCATGTTCCTTCATCTTCATTGTTAAAGCTGCTTTTTTCTGAGTAGCTTGTAGCATAAGCTGCTCCTTAACAGTGGCTGCTGCCGGACGTAGTCCCAGTCCAACACACAGGTCAGGGCTCGTTCAGCAGGGACAAGATGTCTCCCATTATCTGTGGTTGAGGCTACATCGCTCTCTCTCTCTCTCTCTCTCTCTCTCTCTCGTTACCCCCGTAAAGATGTCAGCAGGCCTCACCACACACATCAGGATCAGGACCAAACCCAACCAGATGTCCAGCTCTGACTCTGCTTGGCTTTCTGCCTCTGCAAACAATCACACATTATCATCCATTTTTCCATACATTCTACGCCGTGTAACAGTTGCGCAGCCTTTAACAATCGGTCAGTCGCTAAATTTGATTGCTCTCATATCTGTATACAGAGATTAGTTGACTTGTTGCTTCCCATTTCTTCTCTGCCCCCCCCCCCCCCCCCCCCCCTCCAACTATGTTTCCCTCTTGAGAGCAGCCCAGTAATTGTAGAAAGCGCTGTGGTTTTTGATGGGTATCTACATGCAAGTCAGTCCATATGGGCCTGGCTGGTTAAAGGGAGGCTCCGGCTTCACGCACAATTTCAGATGAGACATGCCCTCGAAAATAGAACCGAGCGCATCCAAAACACATCTGTGGGGCTAAGCCTTCAGAAGGCGAACCTTCTCAGGGTTGTAAACTGCTTTTAAATGCGTGTTGAATTGGTTGCATTGTGTAGAAGAACTGCTCACAACAATGGTCTTTGATCCAAAATGCCACTTTCTCACACACAGCACCGGTCAGCTACGTTTACTAAAAACTTTTTTTAAAAAGTGTCAGGACATTCAAACATCTCAGAAAGCTGAACAATGCCAACTATGGCGAATCTGTGTATTGGATTGCATTAGATTGTATAAGTGTACCCACAAAGTGAGCCAGGGAGGCAAGAGCTGCTTTTTTGACAGGTAACACTGTGTTCAAAGTCATAATAATAATAATTAAAACGATGATAATAATAGTTCATTCGCTCCGTTGATGAGCGATAATCCAAGATGACAACCCCACCTAGCCAGTCAGCCAGCTGAGTAGGTAGCATGCTGTAGCTTTAAGCTAAAATGAAAGGAGGTGTTAGTCTCTGTGTCTGTACTGTTTTTATTCACAGCACAACTTTGACGTCGCCACTGCTCTAGCTGACAGGAGCTAACTGGCTAAATCTGGCAGCAGTTGTTGAGCTCGGGGGCCAGGTGATCGGTTGAAAGGTGAGACAGATTGTGGAGAGTCACAGAATGCCGTCCAGACGGGTGAGAATTACACTTACTGCCATAACTCACTGTAAAAATTAGGGCATCCGCAACCACTGTGTTGCCTGAGCAACGTAGTGTTGTGTTATGTGATGTGTAAAAACTGCAGTTTCTCCATTGCTTATATTTGTGTGATTGTGGACCGCTGTTGATTCTAGACGTAGGGCATGTATGTGGCTAGATAACTCTTGTTGTGTCCAGGGACTTTATTGTCTGTCATCTTTGTTTAATTGTCTGAGTTTTGTCCTCTTTTCTGATTAATGCTAGTGAGGCTATAGAGAAGGCGTATATATCCAGTATATTTATAATTGATAATCAGTTACAGGCTGCAAAGTGCCATCTATAGAAATGGAATTTGTTGTTTGGTCATCAGGGCTCGTGTGTGATGTTTGTTCCATTAGTGTGTACAACATTAATGCAATATATTTGTGGCCTAAAGGTGTCCTTTAAACATGTAACGCACCAACGTTTACTCAGAGTGCACTTTCACTGACCTAATTATTACTTTTATCTTTACTTGTTTTACTTTTACTTCAAGTTCAAGACATTTACAGCGTTAAAACGGTGTCACCTAGAGCATCGGTGCTGGCTTCAAACTCCGTGCTAGTTCTTGTTTGATGTTGGTAGGCCAAGTGAAAACGGAGATGGGACGATATACATTGGATATAAAAATCAGGTTTACGCGTATGCAAGATGGGACGGGGGCAGGCATTGTATTTATTTAATTATCTTTTTTTGTCACACAATGAAATGGGGAATAAATGCTCGAATCTGCTCAGTCAGCTCTACGGGCTGAACATTTCAGGGAGGTGGGGGAGGCGCCAACTCAGCAGAGCTAAGAAGAAGAAAGCGCCTATGGCTGCACCCGCTCCTTGTTGTAAGTAGTTGTATATTGCTTGATAGGATCTCAATTTCCTCAATTTTACCTTTCACATGTCATGTCTGTAACCTGTGTTTACATTTGCAACCTTCAAAATGCTTCATTGAGCATGTTTGTGGTTTTGACAGTAAAAAAAAAAATCCGATTTGTATGTGTTGTGAGTGTTTTTTGGGTCCAATGTGATACAGTACGCCAAAGTGAAAGAATAATTGTCAGGTCATACAGGTGATGTTGTGCAGAAGAAAAAGATACCGAACATTGGCATGGTCAACATTTTTTAGGGTGATATATAAAGGCAAAATCAAAAGTATTCAAAAACGGCCAAAATAGCCTCTACGCCTTTAAAGTTACTTCTGTATTACTTCTGTTTGGATACTTTTTTACTCTGACAAAAATATTTTTTTAATGACGTTTCTCTCTGAATTTGGCTCTGATGCTGTTATGTCATCTCACTAACATTTTTTCCCACTACTTTTCTACTTTTCTACTAACCCTAACCCTAACCCACATGAACATTATTTACCTGACTTTGTTTCTTATAAATCATACCTCCTAGTCTCTTTCACATGCCGGGCCGTTAGCTGACAGTGGCCGTGTTAACAGATGAGCAAGTCTTTAAGCTTGCTGGAATGATCTCTGTAATCACCTCACATGCAAATGGAGGCCTCCCTCTGTGTCTTCGGGCTTGATTTGTTGCGCTGAAATCACCGGTTTTAAAAAAAAAAAGAGAAAAAAAGAAAAGGGAATGACCTCAGAGTTACCGGCTGTTCTTCAGTATGTGAAGCATGTGCTACTGACATGCTTCAGGCCACGAATCATATCACACGGCCGCAGGGAGGCGTCTAGCTGCTTGTCTTACAAGGCTTTTCGCACATTCTTGGTATTCTTTGTATTTTGTTTTCTCCAGTAGAACAGTTCGGCATGATTTAAACACATCGCTGCTGCTCCTCCTATTTCCACGTAACCAGGCAGTGCCATGCAAAGCGGTAAAGGGGTACTCCTGTGATTTAGTGTTGCAAACCCCATAAAGATGAAGGTCAAGCTCCAAAAACATTGGATCCTGCGTTTCTCATAATGCAAACAATAGCTTTTTTTTTCTACAGGCCCATATTTTTGCAGGAATGGTGTCATACATTTGAAGCCTCCCAGCCCAACCTTACATTACCCTGACCCATCAGGGTTTATTCCCCACGACTAGTAAACTGACAGAGCTATTTATCTGTCTTTGTGTCTGACAAATAGTAGCACTGTCATAAATGTTGAGGTCCAGAATTTGTGTTTGATCTTTTAGCTGTTGAGTGCTGCAGGAATGAGTCCTAAAACCCGGAAATGAGTCAGTATTTTTACACTTCCAGTTCCCTCGTCCAGAAGTCGATGGGTTTTCTGAATGGGGTTTTTGGTCAGAGCCTGAAATAAGGTCCGTGGTTAACACAAGCTGAGGAGATTTCCACGTTTTGTTCCGCAACATAAAATACGTCAGATACGTCATTAATGTATTACAGCCTCATTGTGTTTATACTCTGTATCTATCTGTCTATATATCTATATCTATCTATAGTCTCTTAAAAGTGAAGCTCAGCGGTGGTGATGTTGAAGTAGGATTGCCTACAAAAATACATCATCCTTGCAACACTCTACTGTGAGATTGCCAGACATGCCGACTCCAGGATGTCACTGCTTCTGGCCAGGAAATAGGCCGGTACATAACCCCCCTTGAAAAACCACAACGTCTTTGCCATTTATGTGCGCCGGTTTCTGTATGGTGTAAACAAACGAAATATAATGTGATGCCGGTAGGCGGATTTTTATTTTTTTTTTTTACCGAGAAAGAGGCTAGCTGTTTCCAGTCTTTATGCTAAGCAAGGCTAACTGGTGGTACCACCAGTTAGGCAACCAGTAAATACCAACCAGTATTTCCCAAAAGGTCGAACTCATTCATTTAAAATGAAACCCTCGAGTCGGTTTGGAGGACATTGCAGTGACACAGCAACACATCTATCTGCCTTTATACAGAGAGGTTGATATACTGCTGCTGTGCCATAGAAGGCCAGCAGGGCCGTATTTAGAAATACGGTATGAGTCAAAAAGTCCAGGGTCCGTTTTTGTCCACTTATACCAGTCTCATGTCAGTATGGTGAATATGAAGCTACAGCCAGCTGGTTAGCAACGGTAATAAAATCCACCGTTTTACACGCTGATACAGACAAAACAAGATATAATGTGCTGGTATGTGGATTCTGTTACCGGTGGACTGCTAGCTGTTTCCAGTCTTTGTTCTTAGCTAGGCTAACCGCTGTGGGCTGTAGCGAGTGCTCTCCCAGTGTTGTAGTATTCCTTTGCAGGTTGCATGATTCGACTGAACTTTTGCGACGACTTCTTGATGTCTGTCAAGGAATCATCACCAAAAAAAAAAAGTATTTTTATTTTTCAGACTCATTCAACTGACAGACTTCCAAAGAGATCGATCAACATTTAGAAAATATGTTACCTGCTTTGACCCCGTGGACCCGAGGGAAACACTACCCCCTTGTTCCGTTTAAAGAAGCCTGCATCACTGCACGTGCACCTGAGGCAGAGGATCCAGGTCATTCGAGTTACTCAGGTGACACCATGCCAGTATGACAGCTCTCCCCTCCTCTGCGGGTTCGCCTTGTCCCTCATTATCATTCACTTCAGTGGTTTTACAGTAGAAGAGGAGTGACGTCAAGGCAGCAGCGCACACCCACCTGAGCTGAATACAAGGTGTTGGAAACAGGCCTGTCTGGATACACAGCAACCAATACCTCCAGGCGTCAGAGCACAACACACTCTGCAGATGTTTAAGAGTTTTTTCAGTCTCAGCTGGGATGCAGGTTTGGCTGGGTGAACTGTTCATACATAACCAGTGTGCTGAGAGTGAGTATTTTATGGTCATGCTGGCACACAATTGGCACATGTTTCGGTTGCGAGTGGCAGGAACAATCTTTTTTCTTTTCTTTTTTTTGAGTAGATTGAGCTTAGTGGATGAATGATGAATTGTTTTGTTGAATTTACTTAACCAGGACAGGAAATCCTCTTTTATAAGAGAAACCTGGCCAAAATGGCAGCACACATCATCATCATCATCATCATCATCATCATCATCATCACAACACTAACATTCATCATGAATCACTTTTTGAATGTGACGCTTGAATGATATGAAGGCATCATACATACATACATAGTTTTTTTTACATCAAATTATGATACGTCAAAGGTTTAGCTTACAAAATCAAAATAATGAGATAAATCAGAATCATGATTGTACGTCAGACATAGAAGGCCACTAAAAGTTATTTGACTCATCTCATAATTTGAATTTCGAATGTCAAAACCTTGACCTGTGATGACTCATTATTCTGATTTACATTAGTATTTTTTTAACATTCGTATCTTTTTCATGTTTTTCTTTTCCTGGCAGAAATGGGTTTCCATAATATTTAATGTTCCCTAGTTTTGAATCTTTTGTTGGTTTTTGATAGGTTCCTTCTTGTTTTTGAATAGTTGAGTGGGATGACGGATATATGTGGGTGTGCTGGGATCACAGTACATGCTAAGGAATTTGTGTACTTTGGTCATATGTGTGTGTATGCATCCCTGACATGTTTCGTTTTGTTGTTGTTTCATAAATAAAAAGGAAGTGGAATAAATAAAGCTTTCTGAACTGAGCTGGGTTTGTCCTTCATATGCTGTCAGCCTCCTGTGTGAGTGTGTAACCAGGCGTGTGTGTGTGTGTGTGTTGCAGACAGACCTGCAGGTGATTTACTGCTCTGGTTTTCGACACATGCAAAACACACAGCAGATGGTGGATTTAGAGTGGAAGACAGTGGACCTGCTTCTCCCTGCAGTGTGTAACATGATGCATCGGTCGACTCTTCGCAAAAAAAGAGAAAGTTATCATTACATGCCCCCTTTGCACACAAAATGTTTTTCTACATTCATCCAACTGCTTGAAATCTTTTTTTGGAGCATATGAAACTACACTCCCACAAAGGTTTTGCTGCGAGGTGAGATCTTATACACACACACACACACATACACACACACACACACAGAATCATTAAAGTGCAAAGTGCAGAGCGTGACTGGCACAGCAGCTAAGAGAACAAACGCCTTAACTGCTCAGCCGTCACAGATCCTCAGATCAGTTTGACTCAGCCAAGATCTCATCAAAGCTTTTAATATAAAAAATGTGATGCTCCTACTGTAACATGTCTTTGCCTTGAAAACCAAACAGCTTTCTTTGCCCTCCGTACCAAAAAAAAAAAAAGAATAAATAAAATGAATCATCCCGAGCCAACTGAGCTAACACGGGAGCTCACTGCTGCTCTGCCACATGCCGCTAAAAGTCCAGTTTTGCTTTGTGAATGCAGCGGTGTTGTTTGCTTTAATATTGTATCCTTCATATTCCGTGGTTTAATATGTTGTTTCTCTGCGGCCTCAGGCATCACAGTTATGTCTGTTTTCGTCACTGTGAATTGATGTGACAGACGTCAGACGACCTTGACTTATTCTGACCTCGTTAGCTCTGAGTTGGCTGTGTGAACGGACTCACCCTGGTTCAGTACGTCACACACGTTCAATGTAGCCAAAGCGTTAAGCCCAAACCTGGAAAAGTGCAGCGTGTTGACAGTTTCCTGGCTCAGGACCGAGACGTTTTATGGTGAGCTTCAGACATTAAATCATTTTCAAACACAAATTCCTTCCTTGGATTTATAATGAAAGAGTTGATATAATGACAATTTTAAAAGACAACATGCAAGTTATTGTGAAATCATTATAATCTGTTGATGTCATTATCACTATTTAATTTACATGATCAAATATACAAGAAAATAAAAGTTTGGACACCGAGAAAGAACCAAGATACAGTGAGCAAAAAACAAAACAAAACACATAAACTCAACCAAAGTCTGTTAAAGGACCAAAGAAGCTGGAACATTCACAATTTGAAATGTAAATGATTAACTGCTGAACTCATTTTTGCTTCAAATTGTTCATGCAAATACAGCTGTTTTTCAGTTTTAGTAAAGTTTCATTTTCATAGCAGGGTTATGATTATCACTTCGAAGTCTCTGCTCGTCCATCTGGGGAAACCTCACCACCAGTCCTGCAACAACATCACTTGCTATCAGACCACATTTGCCAGTAATATCTCATCTTTAAGAGTGGAAACAAAGTGTAAAAAAACAACAAAAAAATGCCAGAACACACATAAAATGAGACTTATGAATGAATCTATTGCCGCACTGTATTGCCGGGAGGGTTGAGGCACACGTCATGGTGTCATGGTTTCAACTCTCTGCTCGTTTTGCCTTTATTTCGAAATAAGTGCAAACTGTTGCTCAAGGGCTGTGTTAGTTGTAAAAAACAATGACCAATCACAATCGTCTTTGGCCCGGGGTGCAGCGACAGTGCCCTTTGCAAAAATGTCTGTGTTTCCCGCGGTCTCCAGGCTTTGTGCTAAGCTAAGCTAGGTAGCGTCATATTTAACAGTCACGAGAGTGATGCCAATTTTCTAATGTAACTCAGTAAGAATGAGAATATATGGATTTCCCATGTCAAACTTTTCCTTTAAATCATTTTAAATGAATGGTGACAACGTAACAGTTCATTATTAATGCAGATTGAATGTCATTAACTGATCCTCGTGGTCAGCGGGGATTCTAAATGTACGCACGTTCTTAAGCACAGGAAGAAGACAACAAGAAACTGATAAATCAGATTCAGAGAAGTGAGTTAAACTGTGTACAGTTGGTAAATCAGGCCACTTGATTACAGAGAGAACAGTGTAGTGCAGACAGACCCATCACTACTTTATCAACCCATTTGAAGAGATCAAGTGGACTCTCCATCACTCTGCCCCCCCCATCATTTTGCCCTCCAGGGGAGAACACACAGACATACAATGATTACCTAACAACCAAGAGGAGTGCCAGGATGGAGGGGGGTGGGGGGGTTGTCATCCAGTCAGCTCAGTTCAGTCAGGCTGGAACAGAAGGCAACTGAGGAGACCCTGCATCTGCCCTGCTCTCACACTGCACCGACTCCTCTCTTTGGGGGTGGAAGCAGCAGTGCAGAGAGAATGACAAATGATTTCTAGAGTTGAGAGGAAATCATTACATTGGGGCCGTTTTTGCTGCTCCTCCCTTCTTCAAGGCACAGACGTGGCGCTTAAGATTGGGTTTATGGTTAGAAGTTAAAGGAGAAAATCAGAATTATAATCAAAGGGTAGCCTTGAACACCTTTCAAAACCGGGTGCTTTACAAGACAAGATCCAAACATTTCAGCACTACAGCACTACTGAATAGGAATAGGAGAACAGCAAAGTAACTAGAAACTACAATTAAAAATGAAGAAAGGCCTGAACAGGGGTGATATGATCTTGTCTCATTGAATTTGTTAAATGCCCCACTGGCTTGTGTTCTGCACTAGCTGAGGGCGTGTCAAATTATATCTTTGGCTGAATACATCTATAGTAGTTGAAAGAGTCAAGACAAAATTATATAAAATATGACCATATCAAGATCGGCAAAAGAGAGGAAATATATGAATATATGGATAAGGTTTTTATTAGCTAAGACATTGTTTAATGGAATAGTTTGACACTTCAATTCATTTTCTTGCAAAACTGCAACATGTCAGGTTTTTGCACTTGATTATTTATACACAGATTAATTGGTGAGTTTTAGAGGCGCTGGTAGGCGGATTTGTTACCTTTGGACAGAGACAGGCTAGCTAGTTTCCACCTGTTTCCAGTTGTTATGCTATGCTAAGCTAAGCTAACTGGCTACTGCGCGTAGCTGCATATTTAACATACATAAGAGTGGTGTCAATCTTCTCATCTAAACCTCCATGGGAAAGTGAATAAGCATATTTCCCTCAAGCGCTAATGATTCAACCAAATTATTACTTAATTTACATTGGAAAGCTAGTTATTAATTATTAAGAAATCATACTTAACTTACAACCCAATTCTGCTCTTCCAACTGTATGATTGTTTTCATTGTTGTCTTGTTTTTGTTTTTCCTGTGTACATGGAGCGGGGAAAGATGTACAGTACAGTAGAGAGGAGGAGGGAGTAGGTGGAATGGAGAAAGAGAAGTGTAGTACTTCCTTGGCACTGTGTGCTGTAATTGGTACAGTGACTGACAGGATGGAGGGAGTGATGTAAGAGAGAGAGAGGGAAAACTAATTGGTGTATGGAGTTAAAGCTGATGTCAGTTTGAATGTGTGGAGCTGCCTCAATGCTGCTGTCGGCTGAGGATCCCGTTATCAGTTTTGGAATTACAGGCCGAGTATCAGTGAATGCACAGGAATGAGCCTCAGTCACGTATGTGATGCAGCTATCTGCAAATAATTCAAGTAAAAATGTATGGAAAAACTGCAGAGACCAAGGCTAATAGCGCCTTTTCCACTGCAGGGGTTGAATGTAATTTGCTTTGGGGATGAGTTACTGGAGCTACATCCTCTGGGCAACACCAACAAGTGGTTGGGGGCGGCCAACTGACATTGCCGTCCCTAGAGCCACATCACTGGCGTAGCAAAAAAAAAAAAAAAGCACTACATCAAACAGTAGAAACTTCAGCCAACGCCAACATCCAGAAGCCAAAAGGTTTCTCAGTTCTGAAGTTCTGAACTCTTAAAAGTTCAGATTTATGGGAAGCCACAAGTTACAAGTAGCTCAGTGGAAAAAAGGCTATAAAGGTGTTTTCAGGTGCTTTGTTGTGTGACCACAGCAACCACAGAAACTACTGTACAGAGAGGGAAATGATGATGATTTTACTTAATGATTCACCTCTTCACCAGCAGGGAACAGACAGATCAAAGTAGAGAAATGCCATGTGAGCAAACATCAACTTGAAAGTCTGCTGTGCCTTGCTCTGTTTAGCTACCCGATGACGTTGTATGAGGTGGATAGGCGGCTAGCAGCAGTCTGTGGTGTACAGGCAGGTACGGGTAGTCGGGAGCTGCCGCATTTACATCGATGTCGCTGGCCAGCAACCGCTTGCTGTCTGAAAGCACCTTAAGAGTCTACAACCACCCTAACAGAAGCAGTCATTAAAATGATGTCCCAACCCTCCAGACTCTGATACAACTAGGTATAGTGACCAGCCTTAATCTCCCGTAATGGTTCTGATTGGTTCGGCGGTTTCTCAAACTGGAGGAAACAGCAGTTCACCTGAGCAACCACAATATCATTATACAACAGTTATGCAATTGCAAACTATGCAAAAGTCAAAAATCAGGGGTCTACCTCACATCTGGGTGGTTCTCTGGTGTGACTTGTCAGATTCGAGATTAGCTCTGTGAGTGGTAGAAGTCACCCGAAACAAACATTTCACAGCAGTGACTTCTTTGAAGGCCTTCTGATTTACAAATCCCTATGTTGGTGAAATTAGAAGCAACCACTGCACAGCGAGTGGAAGAGTCTGTGCTCAGTTTAAGTATCGCTGTGAGTGGATGGCCACAGCCAAGTTGAGCTGCCTCATCTGTTTACCAGCTGTCTGGAAAATGATGGTTGGAACACACACACACACACGCACACACCACATACGTTTCTCACATGGGAAACAGCTGTTGAGGCCTGATGTAATGACAAAAACTGTTGAGAATTGAATCTGAACTTTTATATGACGTGTGTGTGTGTGCGTGTGCCTAATTGTTCTGACAGGTAGACTAATGATTTGTTTTACTCCTGTTATCCCTGTGGCAGTGTGTACAACATATGTGTGTGCGTGTGAGAGAGAGAGAGAGAGAGTGTACATGCATTTGGAGAGGTTTCAGAAAAAATATGCCACACTGACAAGTCATCATACTGAGATATTGTTATGCATGTGTGTGTTTGCTCACAGTGTACGTGGCATTTGCAAGCAGGACTCTGTGTGTGTGTGTGTGGACTGTGGTGGTAAGACAGCTGGTCTTTTGTTCGGGGGAAAAGATGAGTCACACAAGCTGAGTAGAACAAAACAAAGGGCTCCAGCCTGGGAGGAATAAGACACACAGATATAAAACCACTGTGTGTGTGTGTGTGTGTGTGTGTGTGCGCGCGATCGAGTGTGTCTCGTTTAGATGAATAAGCTCTATGATGAATGTAAAAAACCTCAGTGTCAGCTGAAGCGTTTTGGATGAGCAGATATAAAATTACAAATATAAAGCTGTATGTGAGTCAGCTGTTGGTGTTGCAGAGGACAAGCCACCGAGCTCACTTTAGTCTCATTTCACCCACTCACCCACATTATCAAACAGTAACTGTAAACACGCACCCATTAAAGGATCCATTCACCTATATTACAATTCTGCTTCCACCCCAACTCAAAGGAGGGGACTGGAACGCAGTTTGTGGTGGGATCAGTGCCCCTGTTGCTTTGTTTAATACGCAGAACACATGGAAAGCTTTCATAAGGAAAGAAATAAAAAAATAAAGGTAAATCTCATCATTTTATTCCCCTGATTAGCTTTCCCCTGATTTCCAAGAGTGAGATGAGAGGGTGGATATCAATTTCATGCCTGTGTGTTATGAATGGAGCTGGAGTCAGGACATGGTTAGCCTAGCTTAGCATAAAGACTGGAAGCAGGAGGAAACAGCTAGCCTGGCTCTGTTCAGAGATATGCTTACAACACTTCCAAAACTCAACATGTTTAACACATATCTCATTTGTTCGTCATATACACACAAACAATGCGTGGTTTATGGGGGAGTTTCATGCTGGAACTATTTCAGCTGGTAGGGCGTTCACCGCCACTAATGTTTCAAACTGTCTTCTCGACAAAATCTGCTGAAATCTTTTCTTTCTTTCTTTTTTTTAAGATGAACTTTTCCTTAGCTAACATCGCTAGCGTTGTCACCATTTCCTGTGGTTATTTCACAGTAAAGGTCAACCACTTTCACATTAAAATGCATTCATTATGCAACACACGGAGGAAGCGTTGTGCTAGCATCAGTGTTAGCTTTACCTTTAGCTTACCTATGGCAAATACACAGAGCCGAAAAGAAAACAGTTGGGTTCCTGCTGTGACAAAGCCCTGGTAAATGCTGATAAACAAGCCATATTATGCATGTTTTGGTGATACATGAATTTAGCAGAAACTATGTAAGTATGAATAGACAGTCGCAGTTACTACGTGCAGCTTTCTGATGTCTTGTTGTCACAGTGTGGTTGCCGGGTGTAAGTACCATTACTAGGTACAGAAAGACCAAAACTATGCTGGCCAATAGTATCAGTACTAGAAGTGCTGGTCAGATGGATACACTGTTCAAGAAATAGTTCCTTCACATTATTACCCCTGAAACCTCAAATTGTCATATTTACAGTACATTTATGTCCATTGCGATGAAGATGGGCACTGTGGTTAGTCAGTCCCACATACACCGTGCTGGTGTCATAAATATTCACCAGAGCACCCAGTATGTATAATTCCACTTGGCAACATATCCAGAAGAGTTTACAAATCAGATGCAAAGTGTTCATGCACATTATCCATCATAACTGTTTTTTAAGAAACAGGCCATAGGTCACACTTGCAGAATCAGGATGTTTGGGAGGTTCATCATCGTCTATTTAGGTCTCTGATCTTGGAGCTGTCCGATGCAGTTAACTGGATGTTTACTACGTGTGAAAACACCGACCTTGTGATATTTAGGTTTTCTGGGGCTGCATCTTCACTTCTTGTCCACAGTTTTACACCACATGTCAGAGCCGGTATGTCTGGAAAACCCGGCAGGCTCGACCAGCTTGACTGGGTGTTGTTGTTGCTGAGCAGCAGCAGGTGTACTGCAGGACGTGGATGGAGTGTGTCTGGTATTCGAGGAATGCAGCACGACTGGCGTTCATCTCTGCATACCTTACAGTCCTTCAACCCTCCCATCTTTGCACGCTCACTCTGTCTGCGGCCTTTTTCTTTTTTATCTATACAGAGCTTGAAGCTCAAGTGGACACACATTTTAAATAATTTCCATTGGTTTTTGATTTCTCCTCCCAACATTCATTTTGCTGTGTCGTCAATAAGAATATACAACATACTTCTTCAGCTGTCATACTCGTTTTAGGCTGCTCTTTGTACGACCATGAGTCGCATTTTTTAAATGTAAAATGTAAATATTGGTCTGATCTTACAGGGCCCTAATCTACCACAGAAATCATTTATACATGTGAATACACTGAGATGAAAGTCTCTTTAAAGTGGCCCAGTGTCCTTGGAATTAAAATGCTGGGTCTCTGTAATAATATTATAAAGAGCACGGTCTAGGCCATATGGAAGTGTCATGAGATGACTTTTGTTTCGGCGCGATACAAATAAAACTGAACTGAAACCAAATTGAATCCCAGAACATGAACACTTCATGCTGTGACCAGCAGTCATTCCCAAGCTGCTACGCTGCGGTGATGAAATGATCACCTCAGAATCGTGAGGTCGTCTGACAAAATCATCGCGGGTCCGGGTTAAGGACTGCAGCTCTGCCGTATGTTCGGCTATATCGGCATTTCAAATGTCAACAGTCACAGAAAAAAAAACTTGACTAAACGCGACTAAATGTTGCCTTCTTAACTTCACTGTCAACACCCCCTTGGCCCTCACTGGGCTGGCTTAAGTCATCATTCTGTGAAACACCAAGCCAGCCAAGATTTATGCACTGAACACTAGGCTCCATTCCTCGGACGTAATTCTGGGTTTTGCTGAATTGTCCAATGTCATTATTGTGTCTGGGATCAGCGTTGGTATTTCAGTTGCTATTATTCCGTTCATTTGTCCCATCATCTTATTTTTATCTCGTGTTTGAGGTGAAATGTATGTTTTTATATCTGTTTTGCTCAGTGTGGCACATTTTCAGCTGCTTTTTGAATTTCTTGCTTACTCATGAATAAAGTGTATTCTCTATGACTACATGAATATCCACTTACTGATGTTAAACTGTAATAAATGATTAAACTAACTGTTGTCTTCTTTCTGTTTTGTATGTCTCTCACACACACACACACACACACACACACACACACAGTCCCACTCTTTACCCATGCACTTCTTAGTTGAGTAAACAAACTGTTCAGTTGTAGAAGCACAGGACTGTCTGTCCATTGAAGAGACAATCTACTGCTGTGTGTGTGTGTGTGTGTGTGTGTGTGTGTGTGTACACCTTTAACAAAGGCTGATGTCATACATGTACCTTGTACACAGCAGGTGACATAATTGTGTGTTTATGTAAAATATAGGTAAATAAAGCGTACACACACACAGCTGAAGGAAAAAGTCTAGAACACGTGTGAGGACAGGAAGTGTTACTGTACACACACACACACACACACACACACACACACACAGACTGACTTCCACAGGGAGCGGCTGGATGGAAACAAAGAGAAGAAGATTGATTTGTTGGAGATCACAGGCACGCTGACAGCCTGCTGCCCTCAGTAAACACCAGCCTCTGGTTTATGGAGTCTCCTTCTGTCTCGCTGCCTTTTGATTTTGCACTTTGTGTTGCTTTCTCTTCCTTACTACTCGCATGCTTTCACTCTCTTCATCTTTGTCTCTCTTGTCATTTTCCCCACGTATGTGCTGTATGTTACGGATCCTCTTTCACTGATCCGAACCAATCTCTCTCCTCAGATCTAACAAACAAATGGCGGTAGTTTGTGGGGGTTTCTCCTGTTAAACTGTTAAGGGGGCAAAACCCTCGAATCTAAATCTCACTCAGCTGTGTACTCGGGTTATAATTTAATAATGCAACACCACTCCATCAATAGGAGAAAGTTGTAGTTCTCGACCCCTGCTGTAAAAGCTAAAAACGGTGACAAACTGACTCCAGCACACATCTAATAAGTATTTTATGTGACAGGGGGGGGGGGGGGGCAGAGAGGATTTGAGGTTCCCATGAGCACAGTGGGGGGTGGAGAGAACACCAGCATGGGACCTCCAAGCTAATTATATTGTCTCTGTACTGAACCATAATTTGCCTGTGTCTCTTAGACTTTATTTTTTGACTGGTAATTAACTCTTATATGTGATGTCTGTACTGGGCTTTAGCTAGAGAACCCAATGGGGAATCGAACCCTGCTTACAGTGCTGTTTACGCTGTAAACTGTTGCGGAAGGGAAAAGTGAGATATCCTGTCTCTTGTGGAAGTGATTAGTGTGGTTTCCTCACAGACAACTAGGCCCGCTAACAAAACAGCCGGCAAAAAGGTTCACTCGCTGGCTGCATCCTCTTTGAGAGGTCCCTGCGACATCTGAATAAACCCTAAATCACACACGGGCCTCGTCTTGAAACGGCAAAAAAAAAAAATGTCACATGAATCCCTCTCTCTTGCGAAAACGCGCACACGGGGCCCTCTCCCCTCTAACCCTTTAAATCCCACAGGTCGTAAAGTGAGGGACCCCCGATGCCACAGTTTTACTGCCACTCACTGAGAGGTGACACCTCCTATTCTCCCTCTGCTGCCCTCTGCTCTTTGTCTCAATCCTGCAATTAGAGCTCTGACATTTAATGGGTCCGCTCATAAACACTCCTGCCTGCATTGTGTGGAGGACGGCTGGCTTTTTATGGGGTTTGTTTAGCCTTCATTTAGACAGGGAGAGTCCTGCCGGAGACGTAAGGAGGGAAATGAGAGGAGGAAACAGAGGAGGGACGAGGATTGAAGACTTCGGGACCACTGAAATGAATATCTTTTCTATGAAGAGAACTATATTTTTCATAGCCAGATGCCTTTTTTTTTGTTTGTGTGCGTGTTTAACCCCCATCTTAATTTAATCTCCTGCAGTAATTGCAGTCTCAGCAGGGGGGGTGCCCACCAAGTGTGGGACGGGGATGGAGGGGGAGGGGACCTCTGCAGCTCTCTGACATCGTGGGGGAGATGAGAATGAGTCTTTACACTTATGAATTAGACTTTTGACCAGCATGTTACTCTGAGCGGCTTTCTACGAATAGAGCTAAAAAAAACATGAATATGATACACTCGGTTCAAGTCAGTTCTGGGGATTGTTAAGTAGGCAGTGATGTCCATCCCAAGGCAGTCCACAGTGTCTATTATTATTATTATCATTACCAATATTATTCTTATTCTTAGTCCACTGAAGGAGCAGCTTCCAGATATAATATCTAGACAAAGTAGACTTATAACTTGAGTTTACTGGGATCCACTTGCAGGTAAAAAAAAAAAAAAAAAGAAGCTAAGCAAACTGCTACAGAGAGGCAGATGTGTATCTGTTTCCCCTCAACAATGTACTTGGTGTCATATTTAGAAAGCAGCTCGACAGAGTCCAAAAACAAGAAATGGTCCAGTCAAAACAGGAGCTGACAGCCTCGGTTTGGTAACACAACAATGGCAGGCAGGAAGAGACAGGCAAGGACACAAACACAGAGACAGTCTCTGAGATTCAGCAGACAGAAAAAATCCATAGCGAGACAAACATGAACATCTTTGTTTAAATTAGAAAAAACAAAATACGTAACACATTTGTTTTGTGTAACAAGAAGGTTTTAGTATAAACATGGAAACGATTGCAAGATGATTAGCTGAGAAATTTCAATCAAAACCTCTCTCAATACTGCCTGGCTTCCCGTCTGTGGCTCTCAGCTCCAAGTCCACTGGTTCCTATGGAAGACATACATCTTTAATAACACCACAAATACATAGATTCATTTAAAAAAAAAAAAAAAGACTCTTTATCAAAAGTTACTCAAACACTCAAACCACAGTGTGTGTGTGTGTGTGTTCATGGTAATTGAAGGAACCCCATGTCACCCAGTGCAACAGTGTGGCTCACTGATGTGTTTTAACAACAATGGAGTTCTATGGCACAGAGGAAGAGCACACATCACACCAGGCTGTGACACACACACACACACACACACACACACACACACACACTAGTAACCAACAATACTTGTTAGTGGATACATTCACTGTTGGTTTGGGTCTGAACATGGGATCTGATGATCAGAAAAACATCACCACACTTATCTCTGATGTGCAAATATAGGAAAAACCATTTGTCGCTCACAAGCACACCCCCAAGTGAACTAAAGGAGGAGCGAGACCCACGGCTCAGCACTTAACTCTGAAGCCTTGTTCATGCTCGCGCGAGCAGGCCACTGGCAGGCCATGAGATTTGAGATCGCACGGAGGCGTTTATGCTTAACAGGCGATCCGTTGCGGTATTCTCCGAAACACCGGGGGGAAGATCATCATAAACCAACATGGCTGCACTCTTGCTCGAGCTTGTCGCCAAGGAAGAATGTATCTGTTTCTTATCTATTAAATGCAGTGACGGTCTCTCCCCATGAGTCCAGAATCACGTGGCCGTCCCTGCGGTCTCTCATGGAGGGGGTCGTAGAGGTGCTCAGCCAGTCTAGTTTCACAGGCGTTGCGTTGCGCGTGTCACCTAGTTCCAAAAATTCACAAGGTGCGCCACAGCTTGCGGATCCTTGGCATGGCGTGATGACGTCCATAAATCCAGTTTAAGATGGTGAACATACCTGTTGTTTATGTGAGCATGTTGCCATGCTAGCATTAGCGTTTAGTGCCTAGAGCAAGTACAGCCATTTAGCTGGATCAATAATCAGTTCCAAGTTGAAAATGATATAAATAATATCATTTTGTTTGGCGTCGATACCGTTCTGTTGTTGATACTGGGGTAGAAAGCGGAACAAAGAGAAACACATCCTGTCTGATTGCAGCTTAATACTTTCCAAACCAACAAGCAGTTCATCCACAGAGTCCTGACCTCACTGACCTCTGGAACGCCACTCTCCTTTTCTCTATTTCTCTTCCAGAGTTTAAAGTAGCAGCATGTTGAGGCCACAAAAAAAACAAAAACAGATTATTCTTTACAAAGACGCCATTGTACTTTGTGATTTCAAATGTCATCATATTTCAGCATGTAACTACTGGTTGTCTCTTTAGAGAGTCTAGAAAATGATAGAGTGGAGCAGAGTGACACATTGGCATAGTCACACTTTGGTCTGAGTCCAGCAGAAACCCTTGCAGCTGTTACATTTTAGGGCATCTGGTTTATTTTATTTTTTTCTCCTTATGAATTTGTATCCACATCAGGTTTACATTAAAAACAAAGAAGACAAACATCCGACAATAAGTTTAAACCTTTGCGCGGCCGTTCCACAACACATGCCCCGTAAACCTGCTGCTATGACCGCAGTCAACATGAAAGTGACTTTGCAACACAATGTGTAGTATTGTCTTTGTCAGCTGTCTGAGAGGTTCCTGTTACACCTGTCAGGACGCCAGCATTTACACAGAAGCACAGGAGAGGCTGGTTAACCCTGTGTGTGTCCTAGAGCTTAGCTTCTAAGACACAAAGAGCCAAAAACAAACAACAAAAAAAAGGTGAAACAGAATGAAACAAGTTAAAAGTAGCTTAAAGCTCCAAGTGTCTTGGAAATAAAGATATTGAAACCTAAACCAAATCATTATTAACCTTGTATTATTTGTAGTGACAATGTGAAGATAACATGGGAGTTTGTATGAACAGTAAAATGTTGTTGCAGAAGACACAGGTAGAGAAGCGTGTTAATAAGTTTTTTATGCGCGTATATGCGCAATAGAACGGTATAAAATAGATTGGGAGATAAGGTACAGTATAGGGGGAAATGTAGGGTGAATATAGTATAAAATAACCTAACTAACTAACCCTAACCCTAGTATAGTACAGCAATATAACATAGAATGTCAAATATAATATGAGTAGAGTATAGTATAATATGTAACAAAATATATTAAAATATATAACAAGATATATAAATCCAACTCCTGCTCCTCTGGTTGTTCACCACCAGCTCTTTTTTCTTGCTGATATTGAGCTTCAGCCGATTGTTGTTGCACCATGTGACCAAGCTCTCCGTCAGCCCTCTGCGCCCCTCCTCGTGGTCTTTGTTGTCGCATCCAAACAATGGAGGTGTCGGGACCAGAACTGAAACGGAGGTCTGACGTGTAGCAAGAGTGAAGAGGAGGAATGGTGCACCAGATGTTGCTTATTAGTTCCTGAAGCCCACATCACCAGTGGCACACCCACACCACACTGAACGCCCGCTGAAAGTACAAACTCCTAAAGTCAAAGATGTGCCCGACGTCTTTTACAGGCTGTCTCTATGCTTCGTGAGGAGACAAAGAAAAGTGTGCATCTCATATTTTGATCAAGTTTCATTCTCGCAGTGATTACTATTACTGCGGTAATGTATACCCCCGCTTCCCCCCCCCGTGAGAGTGTGCCCCGCAGCTTCAGTGCCAGGTGAGAGCCCGGTGTGCGCCCGACAATCTGAGGTCAGTGGGCAGGTGGGCTTTGATAATGAAATGAGTAATGAGGAGGAGGAGTCTCACATGTTTGTGTGATGGTGCTGTATACTATTCACTATTCTTCACAGAAGGCGGTTTGCAGGAACCACAGACGTGGTAGATTTACACTGGATTAAGATCTCTGGTGAACTGCAATTACCACAAATCACCAGATTTCCCCAAGTAAGACTGAAAGCCTATAAATACAGCATCAGCATTGGAAGCTGAGACGACTTCTGCAGCTGCTACAGTATGGATGTCTTTCTGTGAAATCTGGACCTGGACATCTCTCGGATGCCACATCATAATCCCAATCGTTTATGTGTGTTGAATTTGATCTCTTTCAGTTTATCCCCTGCCCCATCCCTGTGCCCCCCCCCCCCCCCTCCGCAGCAGGAGCACATGTACATTGACGTTGAACAACCTCACACAGTGCATCATACAATTATCCGTAACAGCTCACAGATGGGCGATCGCTCTGCCACATCTACATGCTGTATATTGCAGATTCAGAGTGCACACACACACACACACACACAGTACATATGGAGAGTGGTTGTGTAAATGGCTGAGTCTTGTTGAAAGGATGCCACGGGCAGGAGCAGTCACGGGGAGTCTAGCTCCCACGTGCTACAGCTCCACTCAGTACTGGAGAGACAAGGAGCAGAGGTCTAATAAATCTCACACACACACACACACACACACACACACACACACACACACACAAACAGGTAAGAACAGGTGTATATATATGCATAACACAACACAAACACTAAAGATATTGCAGCATTGTCTTTGGGCAAATAAATACTTTGTGGTCAGTGCTTATTGGAAAATTACGAGGACATGCTGCCTTGCCAGCCACCCACCAGCAGTTGTATTTCATGAATTAATATTACATTTAAATTGTGCACATGAACATACACAGAAATATTACACTATGTGTACAAAAATGATCAATACAAAACAGATTTACACAACAAAATAACCAAGGGGGAGCTCACATACTGCATAATATCAGTACAGCAACTTCATACGACTGGGTTTCTACATGCACACCTTTAAAAAAAAAAAGGAGAGAGGGAGAGAGAGCAGTGCTCCAATAGCCAATAGAGATTGGTAAACTAGCATGTTACTCAAAAGTGCTGTACACAATAAAAAAAAATACATATACACACTGCAGTAAACATTATGATAACACAGAACAGCATTTGTGACCCGTACAAAATAAGTGTTATGCCCGGCCCAGGGGAAACCTGAGGGCAGCATACAAATGACTCCCCTCTTTCCCCACTCCCAAGGACGAGCAGCGCCACAACAGCTGCAGTCCAAACAAATTGATTTATTCCTTAAGCCTGGCAGAAACAGGAGAAAAAGGAATATATACAGTTCTTAACAAATTTATTAGACCACCACCCAGTGTAAGGTGTTTGCCACCACTGCCCTAAATTAACAGTATTGCTGATTACCAAAATATTTTTTTATGTTTCTGTAATGGTTAATCCACCAGTATGTGTAAGCTCTTGAACCAAAATGATATCTTTAATGCTAAAATATAATTATTGTTGTTATCTATGAATTTTCAAATATACTGTTTTACAAAAAAGCAGAAAAAAATAGTAAAGCACATTATTATTTTTTGATTGAGATGCCAAATCACAGTTATTTACTTGCATTCCTGAACAGAAAAGTTTTAGTGGTTGCATGTTATTCTTGATTAATTTCTGACTTCTCAGAGAATTACAGTGTGCTGGCTCAAATGTGGGTATAAAAACGTGAATTCTGTTTGAAATTGAAGAGTAGGGAACTCACTGAGAAAGAAAGAGTCAGAATTAAAGCACTTCCAGTCCAAGTTTGAACTCTTCGGTCAGCATCGCCGTGTTTATGTCCGCAGAAAAGCTGGAGAACGTTTGATGCTAGATGCATTGCACCCACAGTGAAACACGGTGGAGATTCCATTATGGTATGGGGTTCCATCTGTGGAAACGGCATGGGCAAATTAGTTAAAATTGACGGTATCATGAACAAGAAGGTCTACCACAACATCTTGGTGCATCATGGAATCCCTTCTGGATTGAACCTGATTGGTCGCGGGTTCATATACCAAGAAGACAATGACCCCAAGCATACTGCAAAGCTGTGCAGAGACTACTTGACCAAGAAAAAGGAATCTGGAGTACTGGAACTGATGGACTGGCCAAGTCAAAGTCCAATTTGTGTTTTCTCGTTTTTTATAATAGGTGGTCTAATAAATTTGTTAAGCACTGTATATATATATATATATATATATATATATATATATATACATACAAAAAGGCCTCTCCGCCCTACAGCTACCTGGACTGCTAGTTCAGCTAGATATGCGTGTACATCGTATGGTCTTACAACTGAGCTCAGCTCAGTCAAATGACACTAGTACATAGTCACTTGGCAGCACAGCACGGTCTGTTGGGGAGTCAAGAAAGAAGGAGGAGTGAAGCCGGCATCGGCAGGTGCCATTTTTAACGTCAGTGCCGTGACCAAGCACTGAAAAAAGCAGAGCAGGATAAACAGCACCACCCTCAAAAAACAGACAGTCAAACTCTGACACAAATTATGACTCAGGGTAATAACAGTAAGATTGGCGCCTCTGTTTTAACACACTATAGACGGGAGCACTAAGACCTAACCCCAGAAAATGTCACAAATCTACAGGAAATTATGTTGCCAAAATGTCAAACAAGAATATAAGGGCGGCATGGTGGCGCTGAACCCCAAGTTGCTCCTGATGGAGACCAGCACCTTTGCGTAGCAGCTCGGTCACCGGCCACTCGGTGTGTGAGTGTGTAAGTGAACAGAAATGGACTATTGGATTATTACACGAACACACTGAGGTAGAGTGTGCCTGATCACAGACGTCCTGTCTGACAGGAGGCAGCGCGCGAAGCTGGGGGAGGCTTCGTCTCTGACTCCGGGACCGCCAGCACGGGTTCACCTCGAACCAGGCTGCATCCTTTCCCCTCTGCTCCTCTCCCTGCGCGCCAACAACTGTACCTCCAGTCGTCGGTCCGTCAAGCTCCTGAAGTTTGCAGATGTCACCTCCCTCACTGGGCTCATCTCTGGTGGGGATGAGTCCACTTATAGGTGGGAGGATTGACCGCCTGGTGACCTTACTATTTGGTTTAAACTTAAACCAAAGGCTACCCACGAGACATAATGTTACACGCTTACGTGACGTGGCAACTGCAGTGTGACATCCGGTTGAGTTTCTCCATAAGTTGAATCCGTCTCAACTTTTCGCCACAGCGGCGCTGCGTTTTGGTTTTTTTACTCTGAACCCCCCCTGTGGTTTTAACCGCCGCAGCCTGAACGCACTACCCACCTTCAAAATGAACAGGAGGAGGGACGTTTTCGTTTCAATGCCTGATTTGGTCTGAATGCCGCCTAAGTACGACCTCACGGAGGTGCTAGCATGACTGTAGATTCTTAAGGAGCCAGTATACGTCATCAGAGCCCCCGCCATTTTTCCGACATTTGAATTGAGGGGCCCATGTACAACGAGTGCAACGCTATAAATGTCTTCCAGGAGAGACTCTGAAAAACTGTGCGCCGTTATCCTCATAGCTGGCATTTTGCACGACATACTATGTCCAAAGACCTTCTCCAGCAGTGTGCAGCATGAACCTGCCTCAGTCTCTTCCCCAGTCTTTTAGAAAATAGTTTTCTAGCTAATATCCACTAGATATAAAACACCAGAGAGGAATCAGGAGGTTTTCAGCTGATCGCAGCAGCATGAATTTCTGTCCACCACAATGCAGTGAGACACCATGGCTCTGGCTATCAATCATTCATGATTGGTAGGAGAGCACTAAAATAGTATTGCAGTGGAATCTGCTCAGCAACAGCAACCACTTACAAAGTTCTACTCAGTTCCATGTCGGCATTTGTTCATTCATTCACTTCATATTTATCCAGCTTTCAATTTTTAAGAAAACGTTAATTAAAAGCTTTAATGGCCGCTTTGGCAAAAGAACATACGGAAAAGCCAAGTTGTTTTACAAGAAGAGATCTGCTCTGTGGAACTGATGTTTTTGTTCCTCTGAAGTCTCCTGCTTCTGGCTGCTCAGTCGCAATCACGACGTCACCTCCAGGCCCGACGATGCGCTGCGTGAAGTAATATGGAAGCATAAATAAACCGTAAATCTTCTGATTTTCAAATGTGACTTTGATATATATATGACAGAAAATAAAAGAGATGATTGACTCACAGAAGTCAGATTGGTTCAACTGAAAGAGTGAGCGCTCTCAGTCAGCTGATCAAATTGGAAGCCGGAACAGCACAGACGGGGGGGGGGGGATGGGGGGGGGGGGATAATAGAGTGAGGATGAAGGTAAGTCATGTCACATCTAATACTACTCACACCACAACACGATACTGCACACTTGCTCAGCTCATGTACAACACCAGTTGTACTGTATGTATTACCTGTAGGTTTGAGTTTTGAGCTGAATTGCCCTTTCTATTTCCTTCTATTCTTATTTTTATTATATGGACTTATAATTGATATATTTCTGTATTTATCAGTACTTACATCTGTCTTTGTGCTGCTGTAAATGCTGTCAATGAAGGATTATCTTATTTTATCATCTTATCTAATCTTGCTTAAATCGCTGCTAGACATAATTTGGATATGTGGCTTGTTAATGTCAGATGAATGAGACCTACTGATGCAAAAACAAAAAAACAAAAAAAAAATACCCTGTGTCTGATTGAGATGAATTGGCTTATTCCTGTTGGCTCAGTAGCAGTCTGGTTTGTACATCAGTGGAGTGGAAAATGAGCCTCGATCGTCCAAACAGTCTAGACTGTCGCTGACAAATGAATCCTTGATTGAACAAGCAGATGAGAAAAGACACACACACACACACACACACACTTGAACACGCACGCTTAAACAGATGCACTCAAAAAGACATTCCTTTCTCAGGAATAAGGAACAAGGGCATATAGACAGAGACACAGAGACAGCGACTCTTTCACTGCAGGAATGAGTCCTAAAGCCCAGAAATGAGTCAGCATTTTTACAATTCCGGTTCCCCTCGTCTGGAAGTCAGTGGGTTTTTTGAATGGGTTTTTGGTTAGAACACAAGCTTAATGTTTTGTTCTACGGCATAAAATACGTCAGTAGATACCCCCCACTCGTGAATTTGGAAGCTTTTGCGTGTCTTAAAAAAAGGCGGTTGCTAACAAGCGGCTAAGTGAGACTACAGAGGTTGTCGCGGACGTTAAACGTCTTCACGCCGAACACGGGAAAGTCGTCTACTCACTAGTCCGCCTTTAGCTTTTTACTAATGGCAAAAAGTGGTGTTCACTGGTGAAGATTATCTCGCTGTACAAAACGTGTAAGTATCATAAACTGTTTGATTATTTCCTGCAATAATCCAAAATCCCAAGGAAAAATCCCGTTGGCTTTTGTGTCAAGGGGACCAGAGCGACGCTGACTTCCGGGTTTACCTGCAAAAACATGTCATCTGCTCAACACCCTATTCACGTGATAATTGGGCAGAGGGCGGTGTCGGTATAAAGGTGTTTGGCAAACAATATCAGAGAGGTGGATCACGCTGAGAGCATAAACGTGTTCAAAAGTGCGTATTACATCGCTTATTTGTGTGAGGATGGTGCGGGCAGAAATGTCAAGTCGCTTGTGAGATTTTGATTGAGCCAGAGAGATGTAAGAAACACATTCTTTATTCTTGGGCATGCAAGTGGCGTGGCTAATGATAGTAATGTCAGTCAGTTCGTCCACCACTTTGGTCCAGACGGAAATATCTCAACCATTTATTGGATGGATTACCATGAAATCTTGTCTAGACATTCATGGTCCCCAGAGGGATGAATCTTTTTTTCAGACAGGGTTGAGGACAGACACATAACCCCCCCCCCCCCCCCACACACTCACACATGCTAGTGACCCCCCATAGCCAGATACCTTTAAATCTTTGCACTTTCAGTTGACTTTTACTGCTGAACAAATATCTACTGGAGCTAATTAAAGAAAATGAAATCCCTCCACCGTTTCCCCACTTTTTTCTTGTAATGCCTTTCAAGTCCACCAGAGAACACACGCAAAATTGTTGTATTGCTGTGTTACATGTGTAACTGGTGAGAGAGCTTCCAGCAGGTGAGCTTTGTGTGCATTGTAATCGGTAACGCTAGTGCAATCACTAATATTACCAATAAAAATATACACTTTCAAGTGTCTGAGCAAGATGTAGACATGGGAAGAGTCATGCAAATATGTGTGTTGTTTGTCATGTCATTTCCAATAAGCTGATCCGGCAACCCTATCGCCAGGATGACACAATTTGTCTGTGCCTTACACAAATAATTCTCGAGTGTTCTGTGATCTGCAGCCTCTACAGTTAAGGTTTTGGTTTCGCCATCTAAAACTACTACTAAGACTAGGGAAAGATGGTGGTTACAAGGAACTAAAGCTTGATTTATAGCCGTATGTCGAGGGGATACGGTGCGGCTGTCAATAACACTGACATACACCTTAGAAGTGGAACTACACATTGGGGCTATGGCAGCTGCAGAGATACCACATGGAAGCAACACAGACTGTGATTGGCTGCTTGTGTTTGGAGATCGTTGATAGTGACGCTAATTTTAACAGGGCGGGTGGCGCTTCCTGCCTCTACCTGTGTGCGTGACAGCTACCTCGCTGAGCTACTGCAGCTCGCATGCCGGTGGCGTCCGAACTTTTATTTCGCTTACGCAGCAAAAGGTTAAGAGACATCTGATCAATTGTAAGTATTGAGTTAAAAAAAGTATTTTTTGATTTTTTTTTTCATGTCTGTGACACATTTCACAGAAAGAGACAATGGGCCTCATTCACTAACACGTGTGTGGAAATGTTCTTACTTTGCGCTCAAAATAAGTGCGCACACAAAATTACCCTCGGATTCCTGAAACGTGCACACCGGACAGTTTTTGTTCTTCCCACCATGCAGATGTCAGTGAATCAGAATAATTCTACATTGATGGCGCGTGCCCGGTATTTGCAATCTGCAAGCATACTGCCCCCCCCCCCCCCCCCCCCCCATTTCTCTATATAAGAAAATACGTTTGCCCAGAGGTGCGTCAGAGCGGTGAAGCTGTCGTGAGAAGCTGTTGTAAGAGAAGCATGGCCACTAAAGCCAAAAAGCAGAAGGAGTCTGGAGTCATTATCCTGCTGCAGTATGAATCTCTCTCTCCACAAAGATGCAAACCAGAGAGTCTCTGAATAATGGAGTGGTACTTCTCCTTGGTCAGGGTGTAGTCGATTCGGTGCAGCAAAACACCCCCAGACTTAAATATTCCCACCACCATGTACACCCTTCTGCCAAACACCCTTTTGCCTACTGCCAAAAATCTCAAACTTGGATTCATCAGTAAATAGGACTTTTCCTCAGCCACAGTAAAATGCTGGTATTTCTTAGCCCACCCCCAACCGTTTGGCCTTGTTTCCCCTTCTGAGAAGCGGTTTAGAGACTGCTACTGGTCCTCTGAGACCACTACAAGACAACCTTCCTTTGACAGTACTTTTGCTGATTGGAGTCTTGCCTTCTTTATTTAGCAAATTCTGTATCTGTGATGAAGTTGCTTTTTTATCTATAAGGGAAGTAAGTTTGATGTATTGATCTTCTGATGGTGTGGTCACTTTTGGTCTGCCTGATCGCGCTTTCGATACGACTGATCCTGTTTCTGCTAAGCGTTTTAGAGTTCCATGCACTGCTTCCTTAGAAACCTTTAGTCTAGCCATGATTTGACGCTGAGAGAGCCCCTCTTTACTCAGAATAACAATTTGACTTATGACACTTTCACTTCGTTCTGATGCCATGTTTCCCACTATCACAGTGCTACTTAATAAGCAATGATTTGCTGGAAACACAGCAATATTTATAACAGGTAAACACCGGCTGCAAGCTGTGTTTTTAAATGTTTCTGAATTCTCAAACTTTGTGATTAAATCCAGGTTTACGTGAAAATATTTAACGGATTTTCAATGGGGTCTCAAGACTTTTGGACCCCACTGTACATCATCATCCACACACTCACCATCCGCAAAGGTACACAGAGGCCATCCTTCACCTTTCATCCATCTCAACTCTAGAACACAGAAGCTATTCATCTGAGACAGACAGGTGTGTCTGACTCTGCAGTCTTCTTTCCTTACCATGCTGACGTTGCAACGCGTTTAAAGCCACGATGCAAAAACTGTGGAGGCACAGAGGACCCACACACACTAATGACATGATTACAGGGGAGGTAATCTTGGAACATAATTGGTCCTGAAAATCTGACATGCTACACTGGAAGACAATGGAGTTTATGTGTACGAGATTGAGCAAGTGTGTGTGTGTGTGTGTGTGTGTGTGTGTGTGTGTGTGTGTGTGCGCGTGCCGATGGTCAACACTGGTGGCTTCTCTTCTTCTTCTTCTCCTCCAGGTGTTAAACAAAGAGGCCTCTGTTCTGACAAAGAGAGCAGAGAATCACATCGGGGCAGCAAATCACAGAATTTTTTTTTTCACATATTACAAACATAGCCAAAGTCGCTACTCCTACACTACCCCTCCCACCCTCCAAACCGTCAAAGGGGGCAAAAAAAATCCTGATGATAAGTTTTCCAATCTTGAGTGGGCAGGGATATTAGCTCAGTCTGTAGTTGATATTAGTTTGTTATTAGAACTGACTATTTTTTTTAATTTATTTTATGTACTAGCAGGGGTAAGTGTGACATGTTTGATTTTAGGATGGATTGTAACTGAAGGTACTGAAAGTATTTCAGAAAGTTCTTTCCCTATGTTGTAACTTTGGACCACATCCTAGAAGGTGATAGAGGTGTTATTCTGAAAGACTTGCTGTGATGTGTGAGGCCTCTTTCCATGTGGTGAAGGAAAGTGGTGTTTTGTGAGTAAAAAGTCTGGGTTGTGCCATATGCAAAGTGTCAAAGCAAATTTTAAGATTTTGTTCATTGTCAGGGTACAGGGAAGGTACATCGGAGATTGAGATGTCTTTTCAAACTGACTGCATGGGTCCAGTTTGAGATACACTATATTGCCAAAAGTATTCACTCACCCATCCAAATAATTGAAATCAGGTGTTCCAATCACTTCCATGGCCACAGGTGTATAAAATCATGCACCAAGGCATGCAGACTGTTTCTACAAACATTTGTGAAAGAATGGGTCGCTCTCAGGAGCTCAGTGAATTCCAGCGTGGTACTCTTTATCTGGACACTTTACTTTATTCTAACAGCTGCATCCAAGCCATACATCACCAAGTGCAATGCAAAGCGTCGGATGCAGTGGTGAAAAGCACGCCGCCACTGGACTCTAGAGCAGTGGAGACGCGCTCTCTGGAGTGACGAATCGCGCTTCACCATCTGGCGATCTGATGGACGAGTCTGGGTTTGGCGGTTGCCAGGAGAACGGTACTTGTCTGACCGCATTGTGCCAAGTGTTAAGTTTGGTGGAGGGGGGATTATGGTGTGGGGTTGTTTTTCAGGAGCTGGGCTTGGCCCCTTAGTTCCAGTGAAAGGAACTCTGAATGCTTCAGCATACCAAGAGATTTTGGACAATTCCATGCTCCCAACTTTGTGGGAACAGTTTGGGGATGGCCCCTTCCTGTTCCAACATGACTGTGCACCAGTGCACAAAGCAAGGTCCATAAAGACATGGATGAGAGAGTTTGGTGTGGATGAACTTGACTGGCCTGCACAGAGTCCTGACCTCAACCTGATAGAACACCTTTGGGATGAATTAGAGCGGAGACTGAGAGCCAGGCCTTCTCGTCCAACATCAGTGTGTGACCTCACAAATGCGCTTCTGGAAGAATGGTCAAAAATTCCCATAAACACACTCCTAAACCTTGTGGAAAGCCGTCCCAGAAGAGTTGAAGCTGTTATAGCTGCAAAGGGTGGACCGACGTCATATTAAACCCTATGGATTAAGAATGGGATGTCACTTAAATTCATATGCGAGTCAAGGCAGCTGAGCCAATACTTTTGGCAATATAGTGTATATTGTAATTGGTTTGCCAGGTGGTAAAATAAACATATTTGGCCAGTTTAATCTGGGGTGTTGTATTTTTCCAGTATAATTTGGTTGTCAAGGAGTTTAGTGAGTTAAGTTAGTTAGTGGTGGGCTGAGATGGAGTAATTTTGAAGAAATAGTTGACTTTTGGTAGGATGGGTGGATGATGATTTTTATGGCTACTATTCTGCCAATTACGGGTCAGTTTGTTTAAATCTATTGTTTTCAGTAGTTGAACAAAATTAAGGTGGAACAACTCTGACAGCTTGGTGGAAATATTTATGCCCAGATATTTAATATTGCTAGTCACATGGAGTTGTATATTTTGATCTGTAGCATCCCTTTTATGACAATATATATATATATATATATATATATATATATAAGTAAAATTGTTGATATTGTCCAGTTGATAGCATACTCTGATATTTGAGAAAAGTAACCGATGAGCTTGATGGCCTCTTGCAGTGAGTTTGATGGGTCTTGTAAGTAAAGCAATATATCGTCTGCATAAAGACTGAATTTGTGGTGTGGTGAGGGTTTGGATTCCTGAGAGGTTATCATTTTGAGGTATTGCAGTGGCTAGTGGTTCAATGAACATGGCAAATAATAAGGGTGAGAGTGGGCATCCCTGTCTAGTCCCTCAGTATGAAAGTGTGCAATGTTAATCCATTAGTGAAAACGGTGGCCATTGGTGAATTATAAAGTATTTTTAACCAGTTAATAAACAACTCTCCGAAACCAAATATGTGAAGTGGGTTATAAATAAAGATCAGTAAAGGAAGAGAAAAAATAAGAGAGCATTTTCTTAAATTAGGATCGGGCTGAGACAAGAGGAAGGCTATTTCTCAGGAGCTGAATTATGTATGTATGAGATAATGGTCAAAATCTCATATTGATGTTGAAATTGAGCTCAGTTATATCTAGGAGAAATAGGCTTGACAAAGAAGAGATCTGATTTTGAATTTTCCTTTCCTCTGGGACATGTTGTCAACTTCCGTGGTGCGCTACTGACTGACCATCATAGAATCAGAATCAGAAATACTTTATTGATCCCCGGGGGCAAGTTATACATATATTATATATATAGTCATGTTTAGCCAACAAACATAACACAACAAAAGTGTGTTTTAAGACGACTCTTGAAGAGAGTTCCACAGTTTCGGGGCAGCGATAGAGAAGGTCCTGTCCCCATAACACTTAGTTCTGGATCTCGGGACAGACAGAAGTCTTTCTCAGTTCTCTCACAGTGTGATATAGGGATAGGAGTTCTGTGATGTAAGAGGGGGGCGAGACAGTTCAACACTTTGCAGACCAGTGATGGGAATTCCGGCTCTTTTTAGTGAGCTGGATCATTTGGCTCAGCTCACCAAGAAGAGCCAGCTCTTTTGGCTCCAAAACGGCTCTTCATTTTACTACTTATACCTTTTATAATCCAGCCAAATTTAGCGCTGTTTTGACTTATGATTTGTATGTGCACACATATATCACTTATATTATTCAATACATCCTTTGTACTGAAGTATTCAAAAGTAAAAATTACATTTTCTAATATTGTAGGAAAGCTCCACTGGTTAGGAAATTTGCGAACAATATGGGGTGTCTTGTCAGGACACGGGAGGCAGGGATATGCTTTAAATGGTTTATTTCTGAAGAAGGCACTTTAAAGGCAGATGCACAGGCACTTAATAGAAATCGCTACAGTAGGTGTGGTTTTGCTGTCATTGACGCACACAAACTGTGTTAAACGAGCTCAATCAGCTGTTTTGCCGTCTCCGTGGATCGCAGGTGAGAAGTGGGAAAAAAGAAACTTAACTCTGCCTGCAGACTGGTGCGAGCCGTGTGCAGAGGGCGTTGCCTCACAACAAGGTAAGCATCATTGTCCGAGCCTTTGGCACAAATATCAATAATCGTCATATCATTCTGCCTTGTATTACTTTACAACTAAAAAAAATGGCTCGATCGTGGACGGGAGCCGGCTCCCATCGTTCACTTAAAAGAGCCGGCTCTTTGAACCGGCTCGTTCGCGACCGACACATCACTATTGTAGACAAACATCAGGATTTTAGAATCAATCCTGTAGCTTCCATGAAGCTTATTTTTACTACCTGATTGATTTGTTTGTTAAACTTCAATCCTAAGCCGAATATAAGATATAGTCGATTTTTTACATGTGGTTTACGGGGGGGGGGGGGGTTCAATGGGCCAAGATGAGGAGAAATAGTGTTGGTCAAATAAAATAAAATAACTTCAGTTTTATTCTCATGGAGTTGAAGAAAGTTTGCAGCCATCCAGAATTTAATGTCTTGTAGACAGTTAGTCAGTTGGGGTCAGCTTGAGGTACATCTGTGTGTCATCAGCATAAGTGGACATAGCAGTTACCAGAGTCAGCAGCTAGAGGGAGGTCAGGAGATTCAGTACAGTAAGAGCTCTGAAACCTGATTTGAATTTTCAAAAATGCAGTTTTGAGCCAAACTACTTTTGAAAGGATTTCAGAAAGGAAGAGGGGAGTTTGGATATTGCAGGTCTTTTTTTTCTTTACTGCTTAAACATACATTAGAGAAGGATGACAAGCTAGCTGATATTGCTAAGGGTATACCTAAAAATGCACCTCTAAGGATATTCAAAGTGTAATTATTGAGGACTGTACTTTAAAAGTGGCTGGACATAGCATTGGTTATGTTAGCAAGCAGTCTGGCCATTGTAGAGGAAGCTACCAAGGTAGACTAACTGGCTTTAGTCAATGATTCAAATGGTTATTTGAACAAATCAATCGTACCCCCAACCCGCTCTAACCAGCTTTACCTCCCGTGCGACAGTGCTAATGATTAATTAACCTTCTGCATTTAACCCATACAGAAACACAAAGCCTGGAGAGGCTTGAGGGCGCAAAGACAGGTGCTTGCATCTGAGCTGGAATCTGACAGGCGATTTAATGCAAACTTGTATTTTCATGTCAAGTTCTTCTTTCTGTGGGGGGGGGGTTGTAATTAGGAGGAGAGCAAGACACCGAGAATAGCTAATACAGCAATTAGGCAGAGGAAACAACAAGAAAGGGAGGAGGCAAGTGGGAAACAGGGAGAGAAAGGGAAGACAGGGGGTGATAACAGATAGAGTGATAAACAGAGAGAGGACGAGGAGGCAGAGGAGGAAATCAAATACAGATACAATACTCTTTTAAACCAAATCCTTCCCAATACGAAGAGCTACACACAGAACTTATTATGAGGGAAACGTAGTTCTGAGAAGAAAACGAATTCCCCCCCATGACCTTTTGGGGGCTCTTCTCCTGTAGGAAGAGAAGATCAACACTGAAAGAGAGGCAGGAGGAGGGAAAAAAGAAACTCCCACATCATCCTTACACATGAACCTTTGCACAGTGAGCAAAAATAACTCTGTGCCATGTGTGTGTGTGTCGCCCGTACTACACGACCTACCTTACCTTCAACCCTGACACAGAAGCCAAAAATATCTGTCATGTCCCTGCAGTGTTTAGACTGGGGCGGGGAAGTCACCCATGTCTCCCCATGATTAGACCCCACCGAGGCTCCACTGCTGCAAGATAATGGCTGGGTGTAATCATGAGTGTTTGTTTGTGCGAGTGTGTGTGAGTGTGTGTGTGTGTACCCTCTGTATATATTTCAGTCCCCGTGCTGCGTCAAACCTTGTGGCAGAGCAGATTACAACACCTAGCCAGAGGGGAAAGACGTGTCCTCCCTGGGCCTTCAGCAGCAGAATGGAGGATGACAACAGTCCCACTGCTAAACAAGGTGACGGAACATACAAGACATGAAGTCAACAGGATAAGGAAAGAGACGCAGCTGGAGAGAAACAGAAAGACACAACACACCAGGATCACATTTACGTAAAACACTAGTGAAGCATGACTGGCTGGTTTTTGTGAAGTTCTTGGAGACCTGCTTGTGAAAAAGTCAAAGCTTGTACTTACAAATTCATTTGTATGAAAACTGCAAATCCCTTATGGACATTTTGGTGCCCCTGAGGCAACCTTTTTCATTAGAATAATTTAGTCGAGTGTGAACTTGATACAGGACAGTGTGGACAGGATTTAGACACTCGTTAACCTCAGCAATAACAAAACACTCCAGTTTTCAACCCAGCAGCAGCGGTTTAGAGGCGTGTTCACTTGAACGTCGCTGAAATAGATGCAAAACTGCTCTTCTCATGCATTGTTCACTGCTGCTGTCATGTGTTTAACTACAACTGATCGCTATTTTTTTATATATTGAGTGTTCCTCGGGTCACTTGTTCACAACGCTATGACAGTTTTAAAGCACCAGGATGCAGCGACGGTGCCCCTGCAAAATGGTAACATGCAAATAGGAAGAGGAGGAGATTGGCGACTGAAATAGGCGACCGATGACTCATCCCAACAGCCTCCATCCTGTGAGCATGTAGACATTTTATCAAAGTTAATATATAACAAATATTGACTAGTGCAGCTTTAAGTTTAAGACCTTTTCAGCAACTAGGTTACTAAGTCTAAGTTTGATCTTTAAGTCCAGGGGCCACGGCTTTCGGGCTGAGGGCAGTGAGTCAGGCAGGCAGAGAGTGGAGCCACACAGTTTTTTGACCTCTCTCCCTCTTTTCCTCTCCTTAATGATTTCTACTTGGATTTAACGTATTTTGTAACTTTGGACACTTTTGAACATCCTTTCTGTACCACCCTTTTTTTGTGTGTGTGAGCTGAAGTAAACTGTTAAACTTTATGGAGTGGTCCTGTGGATTTTTTCGATATGGATTAAGACGAGAGGGATTGATAGAGCGTCAAGCTAAGGCTTCATTCAGACAGTGGAAACCTACAGATACAATACAGCCAGCTGAAGCAGGGCACAGTATACTCCACAGGGTGATGTACTATATTCGATAGTTCATCAGCACAAATGGGTCAAATGCAATGGAGTATCTGCAATAGTCTGTTGTGTGCACGTGAAAACCTGGTACAAAAGGAAATTATGATATGCATTGTGCCTCTCCGCCACAAACTGATTATGGTACAATGCCACGAAATGGACAAAAGTCAATAAGAATTGAAGAAGAATTGAAATTGTTACCATCAGTTAAGAGAAAGCCCTGAGTCAAAGTGAGTTTTGAGAAGAGATTTAAAAGGAGGACACTGGGGTTGCCTGCCTGAGAGAGGAGCAGGGGATGAAGGATGATACTGCATCAATCACTCCCTTTTCCTCCTGCATTTCCCCTTCTTCTCACCATCTAGAGTGTAGGGTTACCAGTGTTGCTTGTTTTTCTTTTACAGTTTTTACGTACTGAATGTCAAAATGTCTCCCATATGACACATGTAAAGTTAAAACTGGCAATAAACACAGTCCTTTCCCCATTAAAATGTTTGTCTAAACATACAATCTTAGCATGTTATTTCAACCATTTGCTTCACTTTCCTCTGCTGAGTGAAGCAGTCTAAAAATTATACTTACCAGAAAACAAGGGGACACATTTCCCACAGTTCCAGTGTATCATTTTGTGCAGCCTCCAGTGTAAAATCCCTGAACTGTACTTAGTGGAGGCAGACGCAGGAAGGAGATACTTAGAGAGCCCCATGAGGAACACACAAATTAGCTGCCTTGTAGCTGGATCATGATGTCATGGATGGTATGGTGGTTTGAGTAATGTCTGTGTGTCATTTTGTTTTTCTCTCTCAGGCCCATCACGGTACATCTTAAAGGGTAAAACAGACCAGCAAACAATGATAACAAAGGTGATCCGTTTTATTCTGCATTGTTATGTAATCCCAAATCCTTTTTGAGGTTATGGAGACTGATAAATTGCCTTCAGATGGAGCTCCATTTTTGTTGCACTGGGACGGTTGGATTTATATTTGTGCATCACGGGGTTTGCAGTGTAGCTCTGAGGATATTCACGAAGCCGCCGTCGGTGTTGCGTAACTAGAACTCGACACAAACTGCAGCTGGGGCTGAATGCCATTCGTTTTGCAA
This sequence comes from Enoplosus armatus, assembly GCF_043641665.1. NCBI lineage: Eukaryota > Metazoa > Chordata > Actinopteri > Centrarchiformes > Enoplosidae > Enoplosus > Enoplosus armatus. The sequence goes on along the minus strand of NC_092196.1, from coordinate 2,237,400 downwards.
GTATTTGGTCATAAACCAAAGTATTGGACAAATAATCATTTTGACCCAGATTTTTCATCAGAATTTTTAGCTAGCAAAAAAAAGAAAAACCGTCTCTATTGCAAACGTTCTGCTAACCACAATCCCCACTTGCTATCAGAATGACTGCAAGGAATAGTGACTGACTCCTGTTAACCTATTGTGTCAAGTATAAATCCATCTATTGTGGTACAGGATTACAGCTGCCACCCTTAATAGTGTCTGTTATCTGTTATCTGTTATAACCATTTCAGTACTCTTTGCATCCCCATACGTCAAATACTGCCTCTCACGGGAACACAGCAGGACACTCGTCAACAGGGCATCTGCTTCCTTCGACATAACAGCCAGTCACTAATCAAAATGACGACATGTCACAGTAACAGGATTTCTGGCACGCATGTTTTTCCCATGTGCACGGCAGTCACCAATATTAGCAGCTGCATTAGAGAGCAGTGGTGGAAAGATCTGTTACTGTAAGCAGAGGCCAAAGAAATACTGATATATCGCATCCCTCGACACAGTCCCGAGACAAATCAGACTGTACCGTGGAAACTATCCCTCATGGAGAGGGGGGAGCTAGCTGTCCCACACTTGAAGGGCCTCGTCTGCAGTCAAAGTTGACCCCCTCCTCCCCCGGCTCAACCACACCAGAGGCACACGTCCTAACGAAGCTAACCGCCAGCGCCTACCTTCCGTGTCGCTCTTCCTCATCCCCATTCTCTCCTTCAGTCCTCCCCACTGGGTGAACGCCAACCCTAGATTCACTCGCATTTTTTTTCAGCGCCGTCTTCACCATTTCTCGTACTTTCCTCTTGGATGTGTGCTTATGAGGCTGGCACCGGCCTCACACCCTGCGCTGTTATTGGCTTGGGGCTTTACACCCACTAATTTTAAACCAAAAAGAAATACATTTAACCTACTAGCATACTCATTTTTGATTCTTTTTTTTTTATTTTAAGTTAAATATTGAACATGACAGAGTTTGTTTGTTTTTTCTTTGAGTGAGGGAGAGTTGGCTCATATTATGAATCTATTATTATGTGAATGAAGGAGTGCCATGAAAAAAAACACTATGAATAGGTGCCACTTTGGAACCACTGGTCAGCCATGGGGCAGGACCTCCACAGTGTGTCCCGAGATGATTGCGGGGGTAGGAAATACTAAAAAAAAATGACTTTTTTTTTTTTCCCAGTCAAATACAGTGTGGTTTAACCCATTCTCTTACTTGTACCAAGCCTCTGATAATTAGTCTGAGATAGGAAAAATCACTGCACTGATCTGCTCACAAGTCATGAGACACACAACTTTTACAAGGGGTCACAAGAAGACATTTGTAAAAAGGCGGAGTGTTAAAATTATTAATAAATGCCAGTACAGAACATTATTTGTGTGCCAAAAAAAATATGTATAAAAGATAGATGAAGTCAGTCATGTTAGGGCCAAATAGGGATAGAGGGGGTGAGAGTGTTGAGTGGACCCAGCTGAGCCTAAATGCTAAGCAGTATGGACTCATTATGAGTGACAGACAGAGACACAGGGGTGAAAGGGTGCAAAGAAATATGCCACCCTGCTTCTTGCACACACACACACACACGCACACACACACACACACACACACACACACAGTGTGCCAAGGTCAAGGTCAGTGTCTGTGCTTCGTTGTGTTTTGGTGGCTCATTAATGCATGATGCAGTTTGACACACACACACACACACACTTTTTCACTATCCCCCCCCCCCTCCCCAATACCATCCTCACGCCTTCTGTTCATCCTCCCTGATATGCACTGCTGGTACGGCCTCTGACCTCTACCACACACACACACATACATACACACACAAACTGAGTGCCCCCCGCCATCACTGTGCCCTTTCCTCTCAGAAGTCCCCATTGATTTTCATTCCCATATGCCCCTTCCTGTCCTGTCCTCTCTCCCAGTGGGCTGCATGCACTAACCCTTTATCAAGTTCTCATTGAAAAACATGCCTTTGTGCGATTATGCTGTTTGAAGCCAGCAGGCAGGAAGAGGAAGTCCCTTTAAATCCAGAGTCAAGTCCGCAGATGATCCACTTGATGTAACACTGCAGGTCCACAACACCACAAACTAAAGCAGCCACTGTTTATCTGCAGTGTAGGCAGCCTCCTGAGCCCAAAACTGCCTCTTTTAGAAGATAATTGCAGTTTTCTATTACAACCTGGGTCATGTTTTCGTGGTTTCAGCCTTCAGTTCCATCTTTAATAATAGCATTGTTCTCAACAGGTAGGTTGCTGCGATTTGGGAACATGACAACAGCTCTATAACAAAGTCTGATGGGTGAAGAACCAGGAGCAGTCAGGTTTCAAACAAAGGTCTCGGGTTAAGACAAAAACAGAGGCATTCTCTCCCAAACTGTCCGTTGTGAACGTCCATCACAGTGTACAGACTGACTCCTGGTGTATCTAGCGCTCTAGATCAGTGACTCCCAACCGGAGATACTTCTATCTCATTGGGTGCTGCAGTTGCCATCAGGTTTGCGAATAAACACTCGGATGGGATTACAAATCGGTATGCGGCTGATCTTTAGTATATGCGTGGTCCGAGTGATGACAGTCTGGTCTCCACTGCTGTTGTACAGGCTGATGGCAGGCACAAATCAGCACCTCTGTTTTGCACATAGGTGGGAAACAGCTGGCCATCTGCAACAGCTCGTCATGGAGAGGGTGAGAGGGGGTTAGCCAGGATGGGTTTGACCTTGTCCTTCATCCCTCTCTCCGCCGCTGACTCCAGTCTATCCAGCACACCACAATGAAGAACAGTGCACCGGCTACTACAGACTGGTAGAAGACCTCCTCAGGAAGAGGGTATCGCAGCATGAGCAGCACTAGCCCAACCGGCGGACATGTGCTATGCCGTTAGAGGTCCTGCAACATAAGGCCTCTGCTTTGGATACAACATTGCAATTCAGCCGGCAGTGACATCAACCAACGTAGATTACCTCGACCGTAGTTGAGTTATAGACAGGACATAGTAAGCATGCAAGCAGAGAAGTCAAAATGGATACTGTAGTACAGACAGAAACATGGTTGAAATGTCCAACTATTGCCATCTGAAGCCCCATTACATCACGGGGGGGGGGGAGCATTTGAACCGTCAGGCAATTCAATTACCATCAATTATGGTCTGTAATCGACATAATAGACAAATCTGCAGGACAAAGCCAAAACGAGAATACCAGTATCTACCTGTAGCTGAGACTACAACAGCACACTGGATGAGCTTAGGCCTATAAATTGGTGTTAATATACTTCCATCTATCAGATAAGAAAAAATCATCTTTGACTTCCTCCGCTTTTCACGCAAAAATCTTAATTTCACCCCAAGCTGATGAAGTGTAGTTGAAGAAAAAGCTTTTCCTGCAGAAAAAAAACCACTCAGAGATCCACTTTAAAATACCAGGACTCCAGATGGGATTTAAATTACAGGAGGACCAACCAGTTCACAGAAAAACTGTAGGCAACTGCGGCTGCTATTACTGGGGTGGGGGTGAAAAATAGCCCATATATACGCCCACCTTTCGTAGGGAAATACATCCAGTCAGACTCTTCTTATTTGATTTCACCACCCTCCCAGATTTCAGGAATTACTTTGGGGAGTGCACTGTTCCCATCATAACTGATGGAAAACGTCGCGCTAAAATGAACTTTAACTTCCCTCTGCTCTGTGACGCTGAATGATTCAGCAGATCAAATATTTGGTGGCCGTGCAGTGGGGCTACATCTCAGTCTGAAAAAGAGAAAACGTTCATTTTCATCTTGAAGTGATCCAGCAGGCCAATGCTCAGACTGGTGATGTCCGCCACTTCTTGGTAACTTGGGACACACAGTGTATGTGCAACTTGAAAGGGGCAGGCACATATTTTTCTCCCTCCAAATTTACTGGATACATCTGTTTGAGGGCTTCCTCGGGATCAGTTTGATTCTGTGAATCTTCGTAATCACTTCCTGGACATCGCTGTTTGAATGAGTTTGGGGTGTGCTTTAAGAGGGAGATTTTACACAGCGCGTTTCCAGGTGATGGGGAGTACCACTGCATACGTGGGATCCCCAAGGGACGTTACTTGAGTCAGCGTTGGTTGGGGCTCAAGACTACAAGTTTGAATCAGAATCAGAATCAGAATCAGAAACTGTTTATTGCCAAGTAACATACATTACAAGGAATTTGCTGTGGTCTGAAGGTGCTATTGTTTTGATAACAAATAAGTAGAATATAAAAGCTAAAATAAGAATAAGAATAAAAATAAAAATAAAAAATAAGATAAGATAAATAACAACAGTGCAGTGACCAGAATAAAGTAAAGTGTCCAGATAAAGTGTCCAGTAGGGGGTGGGTGCGTTAATGTAACGCAGTGGGGACAGGGGTGATGTACGTTAATATAACGTATATTGTGTTTGTGTTCTGGGGGGGGTCAGTGAGAGTTTGTCAGGTTGACTGCAGAGGGGAAGAAACTGTTTTTGTGGCGGGAGGTTTTGGTCCTGATGGACCGCAGCCTCCTGCCAGAGGGGAGGGGGTCGAACAGATGGTGTCCGGGGTGGGAGGGGTCGGCAGCGATCTTCCCTGCTCTCGTCAGGGTCCTGGAGGAGTACAGGTCCTGCAGAGATGGAAGGTTGCAGCCGATCACCCTCTCTGCAGAAAACCTCTGCTTGAAGCAAGCAGCTCGAGGCACACTGCAAGGGGAATCTCATTTTGGCTGCTTGTGTCCATAATCTCAGTCTCGCTCAAAGATTGGGTGAGGTCACTTCAGGCCCAGCTCTCTCTCTCTTCATCACAAACGTCCAGCACAACACCAGCATCACTGCTGACACTGCACTGATCCCCTTACGATTTCACACCCATTTGTGAACCTCAACAACCTCAAGATCTCATCTGTCTGCTCAAATGAAAAAACATCGGTTTAGAAAATAAATGTGCCGACGGAGTGCGGGAGGAGGAAACAGAAATCAACAGCCGGCAGCTCTAGATTTAGACTCACTGCCGCCACAAAAGAAGAAGAAAACAAATCATTAGATACGTCTGTCCACAAGACCACAGTAAGCGGTGACAAACACTGAGGTCCTAAATTTAGCTCAGAGGGTCAGTGTTTGCGGGACTGATGTCCATCCAAATCACACAAACATGGTCACTCAGTCTCATGGCTAAAAATATTCCCCGAAAACAATCGGAGCAAAATAAACACCCAAAATACACACCGGCATGCACAACAACAGTTACCCTAGACAATGAGAGTGTCCTCAACACCTCACACTTCTTTAAACATATCCATCCTTGTTTAGATCCATGCTTTATGTGCGTTGCATTGTTTGGTGTTTTGGCCGCCATCTTCCTCTGGAGAAGGGCTAAAAAGGAATTCTTTATGATTCATTGTGTGTGTGTCTTTTTTGTTTTGTTTTGTTTTTTCCTGCGTGCCACGTTCATGTGCAAGTAAATTCTTTTGTGTGTGCTTGTTTTTGTGTTTTCCCCTTCCCACCGTCCACCTCCTGACCACAGCTCCTCTCCGTGCTGCCTGCAAATGACAGCACTAATTACTGCCATTTGCCACAGCGCAAGTAGTGCACATTTGACTCACGCTGGAGACGCGGTCACGTTCATTGGCTCACAATAACAACGCTCACAAATCGCACACCGTTGTGCGTCATCCAGAAGATGCCTTTCGGGGGAATGTCAAGTTTTGGAGTCAGCGGTGATGGGAAACGTAGCCTGCAGTGGAAGCAGATTGGAAAATAGATGTGGATCCTTTTAGGAGCATTTGGTTCATCTGGTCAAAATGAGTTTATTAAAGCATACGTTTTAAGGCCTAAAACAACAGCACTAAGCGGCTGATAATATTTTGTCAGATTTATAAAGCTATGTGTATGCCTGATTCTGATTTCTATATCTTAGAAATGGAACTGGGTGCAGCTGCATAAGTCTCATTTCCTGTCCCACAGTTAGCCATAAATGGACGAAGAAACGCCCTTAAACAACCGCATTGCATATCGATACTTATGTCCGTTCCACTGCTCACGCAAAGAAGAAGTATAATTTCACTGATTGCGTTGCATCACGCACGCAATCTCAATATCCTAATCATTATTAAATGGAAGGATGATCAATGATTCATTTATAGAGCACATACTCAAATCAGACTTTCCAAACTGCTTCACAGTTCAGGATTAAAAGAAGAGAGGAAGATTAATGACAATGGCTCGAACGTAAATAAAAAGAATAATAAAATTCATCACTCAAAACCTTATTTTTTGAGTTGACTGACATTTTACAGAACGCCGTGTTGGCAGAAATAACACAAACCAGTGAAACTGGCAAATTTTCCCTTCTTTTTTTTTTCCTCCATTTTGACTTCTCAGCTTGCATGCTTACTACGTCCTGTCTATAACTCAACTACGGTCGAGGTAATCTACGTTGGTTGATGTCACTGCCGGCTGAATTGCAATGTTGCATCCAAAGCAGAGGCCTTATGTCGCAGGACCTCTAACGGCATAGCACATGTCCGCCGGTTGGGCTAGTGCTACTCATGCTGCGACACCCTCTTCCTGAGGAGGTCTTCTACCAGTCTGTAGTAGCCGGTGCACTGTTCTTCATTGTGGTGTGCTGGACAGACTGGAGTCAGCGGCGGAGAGAAGGATGATGGACAAGGTCAAACCCATCCTGGCTAACCCCCTCTCACCCTCTCCATGACGAGCTGTTGCAGATGGCCAGCTGTTTCCCACCTATGTGCAAAACAGAGGTGCTGATTTGTGCCTGCCATCAGACTGTACAACAGCAGTGGAGACCAGACTGTCATCACTCGGACCACGCATATACTAAAGATCAGCCGCATACCGATTTGTAATCCCATCCGTGTGTTTATTTGCAAACCTGGTGGTAACTGCAGTACCCAATGAGATACACACATGGACAAAATTTTTCCCTTCTTCTTTTTCTTTAACTCTGTTTTGGCTCTGTTTACTTTTTTCTCTTTAGAGCTCGACATGTGAAATTACTTAGTCACCGACTCGAGTAGCAATGCTTGTCAGAACGGACAGATTTGATTGGCTGAGTGGCATCCCATGAGATGATTTACAACAACACGCAATTGGTCTGTGAGTTTCCTGAGGCCTCTAAACCAGAGCTGTAAAAAGGCAAGAAAAACTGCGCCGGTTAAAATATGAAAGCTTCATCAAAATATAATAGTTCGCCTTAGTTTCTGTTTAGGTGCCCCCTCCAGCAAGGGTGACCATATTTTCAAACCCGCAAACCGGGACCCGGAAGTATACCGCACTTAGCACACCTTTCAACACCATTGATGCCTTGAACGCAGGTACTTTACGTATGAAGGAGTGAGCCTTCCAGGAGCTCTTTAGAAAAGGCCCTTCAGCATGACAGGTTCTGTCATAGCCTAGCAACAGCCTTGACAACGACCCTTTGATTGATTGACATGCGTACGGACCATTCAGTGTTGAATTCCAACGTGTGGTGCATTGTTTATGTTTTCAGGTAATAATGAGTGGGACGGGACGTGACAGACGTCTATGTAAGTGCTGGAAACAAGTATGATGTTGTAGTTATTATTTCAGCTGTGGTGAAAACCCGGGACAATTTGGTGGTGAATGTTAAAAACTGGGGCATTTTAGTGTTTTACAGATATTTGTTGTTGAACCAACCTGGCAACACTGCCCAAGTGGAAGTACTGAAACAGAGCGGAGGAGATCGTCACGTAGTTTGGTTCCTCTACGGCGGATTTAGTAGCCCCACCTGGTGGAAAAGTCACACCACGCCACTGTTTGTTATACTGCTAGCATTCATGACCCACAGCAGCGAGTGTCTGAAGTGCATACCTATCTTCATCATGGTTTGCGCTGTTTTTGATTGGAGAGACCATCTGACTCCATCTGAGACACGTATATAAAAAGACACATAACGGCCTCCATCAGCTTTTCACATCAGAAAAAAACTTTTTCTGGATCATTTTAACCTTAATGACCTCACAATATTTCTAAATAATTTAATTTGATAAGTTCCTGGGGACATTTCACTCACTTATTTACACGACTGAACTCATGATTGTAAGTCCTGAAAATGATAACTAGACTATTAAAAATTCAAGCTGACTGATTGTCAAATTACACAGGGTTAATAATAAAAGAAAAGTATATAAAATAGCAGATTATGATATTTTACAGTGCCAAAGTGACACAGAGTGAATTTGTTCCTGCATTTGCCAATTAAACTTTCTCACTAAATTATGAATCACAGATTAAGATTTTAAATTATCCAAACTTGTTCAAGATGTGACCTGATCTGTAAAGCGCTTTGGGAACCATTGAGGTTGAAGAGCGTCATATAAGTGAAGACCATTTACCATTTACAATTTCAGTTTTTACTGTGCATGTTGATAATTTAGGTTTATAAGGCATAACAACTTGTAATTGTTACTTCAACCAGGAGTTAATCAGCCCTTAATGACAGAGATGCTTCAAGAATAATAAAGTGTTTTATTGACAGTGAAGAGTGTTTGACGATTAGACCCCCATCGTGACGTCATATTTGAAGGGGATAGTGATGATGTGAAGGGGGGGGGGGAGGATTGTTCCACACATACCTTACCGGGTAGAGGTAGATTTCTAGATACATATTTAGTCACAGAGAAGCATAGCTGATAAAGCAAGGGCTTTTCATATGGTTAAAGTTAGTGGATGACCAGCAATGACCTTGCTTGAATGAGGTCATCAATGACCAGGAACTAACTGATGAGGTCAGAAATGACCAGGTGCAAGAAGTTCGTAATTATGTTTCTCAATGTGTTTGGGTTTGTGCACACACACAAACACACCCAACACAAACCAGTACACTACCACAAGCTTCACCACCCACGGCCTCTCGTCCTGCCTTGTCTTGTCTTGTCTTGCTATGTTTGGTCACATGTTCTTGCTAAACATTTAATCTGTGCATGGCATCCCTCTGCACACACATTCAAACACACAAACACACAAACTCATGTGCGTGCAGGCCCTCTAGCATGTCATGCATCACCTTTTTCCTTAATCTTTATCCTCCACAATAACAAGAATAACAGCAGGTTCTGTCCTGCCCCCACATCACTGCAGCTACATAGACTTCACTGTAAAGCTAAGTCTTTTATGTATTGCACTATATATATACTATACTTCTGAAAAACCAATTGTCCTCTGGGGACAAAAATAAATTTAAGTTGAAGAAAATAGATTGATTGTATTGAAGGATAAAAAAAAAAGTGCAAAAACAAACCTTGAGCAGAACCAGGCTCTGGGTTGGCAGCCATCTGCTCCGACCAGTTGGGTTGAGAGAGAAATAGAGAGGGAAAGAAAAGATAATAATAATAACAGAAATAATAATAATTCGGCTAATAATGATACTTCTAGCAGCGGGAACATGGGGACAGTAGGTGGTTTGCAGAAATACCTGCAGAAAGTAACTGAAGGAGAGAGACGAGAAAGCACACAACTACAGGAGAGAGACGTCCAACACACTGATGAAAGACGGAAGAGAAAGTAGGTCCAATCAGTAAAAATAGCCAAAATCACAAAATGAACAAAAAACTACAAAGAGACCCAGAACTACTACAAAGAGATGCAAAACTACTACACAGAAACACAAAACAACTACAAAGAGATGCAAAACTACTACACAGAAACACAAAACAACTACAAAGAGTTACAAAACTACTACAAAGAAACAGAAAGCAACTACAAAAAGATGCAAAACTACTACACCGAAACACAAAACAACTACAAAGAGATGCAAAACTACTACACAGAAACACACAGCAACTACAAAAAGATGCAAAACTCCTACACAGAAACACAAAACAACTACAAAGAGATGCAAAACTACTACAAAGAAACACAAAGCAACTACAAAAATATGCAAAACTACCACAAGGATCACAAAACAAATACAAAGAGATGCAAAACTACTACAAGGATACACAAAACAACTACAAAGAGATGCAAAATCTGCAGACACATGGAACTACTCCAGTGACAAAGAGCACAAAGACAGGCAAAACGGCATGTAAAATCTACAACGACATGTGGAACTACTACAAAGAGTTGGAAAGAACTGTAAAGAGATGCAAAACTACCACAAAGAGACACAAAATGACTGCAAAAACAAGCAAAAATACCACAAAGATTGTGAAGATGAGGGGATGTCAGGGGGCATTCAGGGGAACTTGGAGGAACGTTGGTTACTGTACAGTACTGTATGCTACATGTTGCTGGTATTAAATTGTTAAGGTTTCCACCTGTGATGTGCCCGAGTCATACCCTCCCCCGACCTCTCACTTCCAAGTAACGGTTCAAATTAAGTTGAACTAAACCGATGTAGAGGGCTTGACACTCACGATGAACAGAGTGACCTGTTTCCCATTCACACGTTTCAATCTGCCAGAAAAACTAACAGCGGTTCAGGCAGTTTGTGGTTGCAACAATAAGCTAAATAATACGACACATCATGGCCGTATGAAGTGTCTACTGATCAACGGAAAGTTTGCTAAAAGTAAGTCTAACAACTGTGCTGTGTGACGCTCACATTTTGTCATCCAATAGCTAAGATGATGTTCTGAGGTTTGACCTTTTATGGATCCTCGACACCCAGAGAGTGAGGGGGGCGAGGGTTATAAAAACAGGAGCCAAACAAAGCTCGGGGGCTTTTGGGGCTTTTCTGTTGTTGTTTTTTCAGCTTTTTGGCCTGTTTTGCTCTTTGTTTGCTTTTTGATCTTATACTCAATTTGTTCACTTTATTTTGTATTACTTTTTGGTAAAAACTTAAATAAAACTGGGTTGTATTCTGTACATTCCAACCAAAGTCCTGTGTTGCTCCTCTCTGAGATCGTCTAAGTAGCCTCCCTCAGGTAAGAAGACTACTCTCCTTGAGATGTGCCAACATTAGATAATAATTTGGCCTTTTTTTCGGCCAAAATTTACTGTTGTAAAGATACACAGTTATAGTGATTTCCCACATAGTCAGATAACACAACATATTTGATGATACTCTTGTACAGCATTCCGTCATTTATCCGTTATTTAGAAACTCTTAAACGTTACGTCCATTGGTGAAATTGGGCCGAAGCACTTTTCTTGGTCTTAATAATCCAAACAAATACATAGCTGTAGAGAACATAGGCCTAAATGAGGTTGAGGTGATGAGGTTAAAACACATTTCCTAGTTTCCTCTCTCTTCCCTTGGTTTCCTTGCGACTCTCTTGGGATGTACCCATTGTTTCATAATCCCTACATAGTATACATGTGTTCCGCAAAGTTCACAGCAATAAATCACATGAGATATATTGTGTTATAAAGACATTTGGGCTCGAGGGTGACACTTAAGTGTGTCCAAAATGCAATCACAAGTGTGCTTTGTTCTCTTTCCAAGATTGATACCACTCTCACATCTTTATTTTAGCTTAGTTTAGGGGAAAAGGCTAAACTCTGTCCAAAGATAGCAAAATCCACCTACCAGCACCTCTAATTAATACATGACATGTTGTTTGCTTAATCTGTACAAAAGTCAACTTCACTTTGACAAAACAAGAAGTTGCTGTGCCCGGCAAACAAATACTCTGTTGGACAGAGCTTGTTTCCTCTTGTTTCCAGTCTTTATGCTAAGCTAAGATATCTAGCTGCAGGCGGCGCTGCGTATTTAGCATGCAGACACGAGAGTGGTATCTTATCTAACTAACCAAATGAGTTTATTTCACAAAATGTCCCTATTCCTTTAATACACGTGTTGCACGTCTTGAAAATCAGTCATCAGCAGCTTACCAACTCAAACTACACCATATAAACTGTCTCCGTAAGATTTATTCTCATTGTGTCTTTGAGAAATTGACATCATCTCCACAAATAGTTGTTTGGTGACCAGCCATTATTGTTCACTTCTTGGCAAACCCTTTTCCATCTGTGTGTATTTGTGTGTTAGTGGGAGTGAAATAGCCTTCCTTGGCATCTCTGCTGGCTTTCACTCCACAGCACACGGTGATTCATGCCAACATGATCCATCTATGTCTTCCTCAAAATGCGGAAAAAGGCCGTTCCACATGCTGACGATGAAGCAGGTGCTGGAACGTGTTCACCAGGTTACTGTTTCACTTCCATAGATCTAAAAGACACGCGGCCCTATAACTGGGCTTCACAATAAATTGGAACAAGAGCTCCCCCCCACTTCACCCAGCTCATCGTTTATCTGGGAGTGGGACTCCAGCAGCCAGCATGAGTTGGGAGTGCGTAACTAACAATCTTCAGCCATTGCTCCTTCACCCCTTCACCACTACCACCAGTGTCTAGACTCCATTGTGGGGGAATATTCGTGTACAGCCCATGGCATCAATATGATGTCACGACGGGGTCTAACTGCCAAACACTCATGTATTGTACTTGTGTCGCTCGGAAAAAAAAGAAAATGTACAAATGTAACATATGTGGAGTGGACAGGGTGAAAAACAACATTATATTTGGAGAAGGAGCTGCAACCTTTAACCTGCGAATTGGCCTTATTGACGGCATTGGAAACAAAATACTCAAAGAGTCAGACTGTTTAAAAAGCAAACATAAATGTGCGTATTCGATATCGTGTTTGTGCTAGTACTAGCAGAGACACCAAAGACAGCTCACTCAGCTGTCTTTGGTGTCTCTGCTGCTTCACCCCAAATAACTGTGTGATTCATGCCAACATGATCCATCCCTCCATCCGTCCGTCCATCCGTCCGTCCCACCAACTCAACTGTAGCACACAAACTGAACACTGAAGTTAGCAGCGAGGGTATGATGTCATTGTGGGTGTTCCTTTTTTTTTTTCTCTCTTTCTTTTGCATTCTGCCTGCCCTGGTCTCTGATAAACACAACAACTTAGCATGTATGTGTGAGCATGTATAGCACTCACAAAACACCAACAAAACGTCCCCCAAGAGAATCACACGGTATTTGCAGGAGGACGTCCTTCCTGGAGGCCCCGGGCCCCCTTTGACAGCTCAAAGAACATACTTTTCTTTTCTTTTTTTCTTTACATTGATGCTTTCACGACTTCCTCATTTTATGAAAATTGCTTACAAACCTCATTTTGGACTGAAACAAGACAATGATACATTGTTTGGGGGTCTCAGAGACTACTGCTGTAAAAAAAAAAGAAAAAAAAAGAACTACAATGGATTTTCATTTGTTCTGTGTCTATGATGGCTGCTAACTGTACTTTTATCGAAGCAACATATATCTCCCAAATCCCAAATAAGTCTGTTTGGATTGAACAGTGTTTTGATGAAAGCTCCTCGAGAGTTCGGACCCAAGTATTAAATAACATGCAGGATAACAAACTGTCCATTTATTTGTGTGTGAATGACTTTTTGGCAAACAAAAGGAATATGTATTTCTTCATGCAGAGCCCGTACAACATGTCAAATATTTGGTGTAAGAACAACGCTTTATGATCATTTCTACATCAAATGTGCAGCCCAGTTTGTGGCAATTAGAAGGGAAGTGATTACCTTCTCTTTACCACAAACTGGACTGAACTAAAGCCAATTTCAGTAAAACAAATTCAGTAAAAGAAATTAAGCCTCTTCTTCATCTTACAGTCCAAATTATAGGTGGGAGTTTGGCACCCACTGGGGTTGCCAGTAGTAAGAAAGAAGCACTCTGAAAGTCTGAAAAGTATGAAATATCCTAAATGGGACATATGAGAGATTCTTAGTCCACCCACTGATTTCTACTGAGAGTGGTATTGTTGCTGTTCAGTGCAGACGTGGGCATGAGTAGAGACATCCAGGGTATCCTAACAGCACGCACACAGACACACACACACACACACACACACACACACACTCCCACTGCTCACACACACAGAAGTGCAGGATTGTTACTCACACAGTGTATCATGATACTGAACTTTATGCTCTCTCCTCCAGGCCTCTGCAGCCTGACTCACGGGCTCAACTATCACGCGCACCATCTTTCTTCTCTCTCCCTGTCTCTCTCCCTTTTTCTCTCTCTCTCTCTCTCGCTCACTCTGTCTGTTCTGTCTCTCTGTCAGTGTTTGTGTCTGTCTCTCCCAGTGAGTCACTCTGACCGGCTGTCACGTTCACAGGCTCATCTAACAAAATGTGAGATCAGATTTTAACACAATAAACAACAATGTCCTTCACAGGATTTCTTCATTCCTTCATATTGTTATTTGGGAAACACCAATAATGCAGGAGGCTGTGATGAATCTGGGCTTCTCTGGCTTACATGGAGTCGGTTTTGTTGAAGGGCTTCTTTCAGTCTCCTAAACAAGACAAAACTGAATTTAATTAGTGGTTTATTTTTCATTTTTTTCTATATGAAAATATTTGTAGCAGCCATAAATACTGCAAGTCTAATGAGGAGAATGTGATGCAGTGATCTACAGCAACAACAGATGTCTTCCAAAGATTTGCTGTCAGACGTCAAATATATACAGAAATAACGTGACTATAGCAGGGGCTGCTGAACGTGGAGCGTGACTGAGGAATGTGAAGGATAGATTTAGTAGTTGGGGGTCTGCCCATTTTCACGCCTGGCCAGAGGTGTAGCACGAGCTTGAGGAAACACCTCCAGATGAGGAAACACCTCCATCGCAAGTCAAAGTCTCACTGGTGCCTGTAGGATTTTCATAACACAGGGCTGTTTTCAGTCTGTATCACACTAGTTCCAACCCTCTAGAACCCATAGCGCCCGGGAGCACCCTGTCACTTTACAACCATTCCCAGAGGGTCAAAATGCGAAAAATAAAGTCCTGAGCTTTGTATTGTAGATACTTCAAGTTGTCATCAATGAGCGGAACCGGAAATACAAATCGTAATGTTGAGATCTGGCTTCTTTTTTGTTTTGCAGATTTCCACACGGTTTCCACTTGTAAATGTAGAAAACCTAAACGTCCCCGTCATTCTATTCTAATGTATGCCGTAAGATTGTGTTGTGACAGAGACCCTGCCCACCGTTCATCGTGGAAAGCACCAAAGAAGAAGAGTCGGTACGGAGGACTGACCGGGGCGCTGCGACTTTTCCACATATGAATTATACATATACACACATATAAGTCACCAAAGACACCACCTGCTTCCACATCACTGCTGTTTGTTCTTATAACATTGCTGTGTGGGTTGACGTGTGGGACATTTCTCTTTTATTTTGAAAGCCCAGCGTTATTCAGCAGAGGGTCTGCTTTGTTCTCAGACTCTGAACGTCGACTCAGGAAGCAAATGGAGAAAAAGTGTTTTTGCGTGTGTGTGAGGAAGATATGATAAAGTGTGAAGTTATAGGGAATTATATTGTTTTACAAGAGTTTCAGTGCATCCTTGTCATAAGCTCAAGAGCCGGGCTGTGACAATATCACATCTCAGGATCAACTCTCGTACCAGAATGCTGACAACATCTGCCAACAGTAACACTGTCACTCATATATTGACACGTTGTTTGGTTTTGTAGACAATAAGAAAAATACGGAATAACACCAGCCTTTTTTTTTTTATTCTGCTGTGTTGTTGCAGTCACAAAGAAACTGGGTCAAGGATGTTGATGCAGTCAGGAACTCATTCTTCAGCACATACTACATCGTGTTATGGAAGATCAAAGACTCTCTCTCTGTTTTTTTTGTCCTATCTTCATCTCCCTCCCACTCATCCTCTCTCACACTTTATCTCTGGCTTCATTCTATCCTCTCAGATAGCACTAGATTGTTATTGTCATATGCACACACACACACACCTCGATCATTTTACTGTCGTCTGCAGAACTCGCTGAGGCAGATTGGGCAATTGCTTATCAAGCTTCACTAAATATGAATGGGTGTGTGTGCATGTGTGTGTGAGAGAGTGAGAGAGCACATGTTCAGCACACTGAATTTGCTTTTTTCCTCCTCCCTCCGACATGTCATTTTTTTCAAAACTGATTAAAATCATCCACTTTACATTTTTTTCGTTCAAGCAAAACTCATGACCTGCTGTTGACATTAGACAATTCACACACTATCCGGACATAGCAGGATGATTTAAGTTTGTTGTTAGATCTTTTCTTTCTATTATTAGCACTTTATAATATGATATATTTTTTTGCAAAGGTGTGTTCAAACTGCACAATGTGGCACAACTGCATATAAAGTCAACGCAAAGACACGGGTGCACACGACAATATGAAACAGACGCTAATCTGCGCTGGACGGCGTCAATATGTTTCTGTGCAAACTCTAAATATTCCAACTTGAGCAAAGCATTCATGCTTATCCCAAGGGCTTTTATGACTCCACCTCACAAACATACAGAAACAAGAGGAGGACAGTTTCTGTAACAAACCCGAAACCGCCAATCAGATAAAGACCTCCCACTTTACGTAGTGGGGGCCACATCCCACCCTCCCTCAAAAATGATTGACCTATTTCCGAGTTGCCTTTTATCACAAGACAGCAAGGACACCCTAATGTTTTGGAATTTCATCTCTCTTCCTATATTTTTTTTTTGCAAAGGGACGAAACTCCTCGAACTCACACACTTAAGCCTTTGCCCTTGTCATGCCAGATCACTTCAAATCCACCAGCCTGTCTAAAGGCTGCGTTATGCTTGAGAAGAACTCATTTGTACAATGCGTGTTTTGTTTCTACCCATACAGTAACTTTTCCACCATAGCCATAGCCATTTTTGTGATATTGTTATTTTTCAATTAAATTTTTTTGCAAGTTGAAAATGTGCTTAAAACACACTTGCTGACAATGTTTACAAGCTGATGTCAGGTAAGTATAATGATTACCATATCCACCAGCTTAATTTAGCATGGTAGCGTGCTAACCGGTAATTGCCACTAAATACAAAGTACAGCTGAAGATGTGCCACTTGTTTTGCAGGTTCTTGATCGTGAACCGTACTGTTGAAATAGCTGATGATGGCGCCAGATGTACCATGTTTCATTACATGGCAAACAACACGACATTTTATCCAAAACTGAAAAAAATAAAAAAATCAACCTCGTGATGGTGCTAGAGGGAAAAGTCAGGGGATAACTAAGGTCAGTTGGATTCATCCACAGAGGACCTTTCAAGTTCATGGTAATCCATCCAATAGTTGTATATACATCTTTTTTTTGCTGAACAAAACGTACCGTAATGTAGAAGCATCATAAACTTTGCCACAGAGCTTATTATTTTCTGCAATAATCCAACATCCCATGGAAAAATCCCATTGGCTTTTTGTGAAGGGACCCAGGGCGATGCTAACTTCCGAGTTTGAATACAAAAACATGTCTTCCCTGCAACACTCTTATTTCTAACATATCTTGCTACTGTTAGCTGTTCAGAATGTCATGTAAAATTCAACAAACAGCTAGATAGAAACAGTAAAATTATTATTGTTTTTACTACTTCTTCTTTCTCCCTCTGATGTCGTTGTTGCCAGGCAAATGGCTGAATGGAGGGATGGTTGGATGAAAATGAAGTTGCTCTGTGCCCCCTGTCCTTCCCCCTCCTCCCCCATTTCCATCTCCTGTGCTGTCATTCACTCTCACAGTCGCCCACATCGCTTGCTAACCTATTTAATCACTCGCACACTCCTTCAATTACTCTCCCTCTAACCTTCCATCTGTTTCTGTTTCCGTCCCTGTTCTCATCCTCTCTCCCCTCTGATGCCATTGTCATTACACGGTAGGATCGTTGATCTGGTTTAGCTCATTCTCTCGCGGTCATCTCCACCAGCCGCTCTCCACCTGTTCTTATATGGTCAGGTTTGAGATATCCATCTCTGCTTTGCTAACATTACAAAACAATGTTTTGATTAAAACTGCTTTCCACCAAAGAAATAGTCCCGGCTAAAACGTGCATCACCAGATATGATGCATACATTTTCTGTTTCGCCATAAAACACCCACGGAAGATGTCCCCAAAAGGGGTGTGTCATGGACTGCCTCGCGGAATGTTGCCACATCACGACGTGTCGTGCTGTCAGCTTCCTGGGCTGCCAAAAGCTGTTGGCTGTAGCTGTAGCAGGGTCAAGCCCCCCTGGAACAGTGGTTGTGAGGTGATCTTGGCGTAGCAGCCACAGTCAGTATTGCCAGTCACGTAACACACACTGGCCCAAAGAGACTGTGAGATTTTACAAGTCAGTAAATGACTTCATGCCAGCAGGAAGTCAGTCAGCTCAGCCAGCAGGAAGTCTCTAACGTCTCCAACTTGGACTGGCCAGAGAAGGACTCCTGTCCACGTGCTCTTTTTTTTTTCTTTGTTTTTGTCCCAGTGAGCAACTTACATTGTAATGAAAGGAGTGCGACGACGGAACTCTGTGTTCTTAAAGGACAGTTTCACATTTTTCAAGTCTGTCTGAGTCTGTCCAGGTTGTTTCCTCTTGTCAATACTGACCAAGAAGTGGTCTCCTCTCATCGCATGGTAGTCATGTAATGGTAATAGCCAATGTGAGGCTTCAGCAGTCTGAGTTAGACAATTTATGCAACTTTTAGTGCTAAAATGCCCTCTTTGTCCACCATCCCTTATGTTGCAATCACATTCTCTTCCAAGCCAGCATGGACAGGAGGAATGATCGTAGCGTCCGATAAATAATCAATAGAGTTATCTTCCTCCTATTGGAAGATTGCTGCATGGCATCATCTGGACAAGTCAGAATGAAGCAACCTGGACATTACTAAGCTTCAGGCAACATGTTGCTGCCTCACTTTACTGAAAGAGCGCAAAATAAAGACATGATGAAGTAGTGGCCTAAAACCTTGAGATATTTAACTTTATCTCATTTGTTGGGGGAGTCGGTGTATGTCTAGGCTACAGTTGATGTTTTTAACAACAAAAACAGCTCTTAAACGTTCTCTCTGCTGCACAATTTTCATTTCTTTGCAACTTTTTTTGCTTAACATGTGATCATGTTCCGCTACTCCAAATATTCAATATATCTTTTTGCTTTCTAGCCTTTCCAGTTCACACAGGTATATGGAGGTCTGACTGCTCCTAAAGAAAATGTTGGCTAGCGCAAAAGCAATTCCCAGAACAACCAAAAGGTCTGTGGTTCAAATCCCTCTCCAAGCATACATGACGGTACTCGCTACCACTTCACTTTACCAATACACAGCCTCTTTTTTCTTCTTGATTTTCCTCATTCAGTTCCCTCGTCTGGAAGTCGATGGGTTTTTTTGAATGGGTTTTTGGTTAAATGCCTGAAATAAGGTCTGTGGTTAACACAAGCTGAAGAGATTTCACGGACATTAAACGTCTTCACATACGTCTTCACGCCAAACACGGAAAGTCATCTACTCCCCGGTCCGCCGTTACAGCCTCGTTGTGTTTATACTCTGTATCTATCTGTCTGTATATCTATATCTATCTATATTCTCTTAAAAGTGAAGCTCAGCAGTGGTGACGTTGAAGTAACGCGACCATGGTGTCGTTCCTTTATAGCCTAACGTTAGCTTTTTACTTCTGGCGATTCCATTTACGCTTCAAAAACCATAAAAGTGGTGTTCATCAGTGAAGATTATCTTGCTGAACAAAACGTGTGAGCATCATAGACTTGAAGTCAGTGCACATATTTTCTCAAAATAGTTTGCCCTCTGTTTCTCTAATTGCTGTTTGACTTTGCAGTTTGTTTTTGCAGACTCCAGAAAGAGAGAAAGAGGGGGAACGAGAGAATGAGAGGGTGCGAAGGAAAGCGATGGGATCAGAAAGGGAGCTTCTCTCGTGGGACACTGACCCACTTCACTGGATCAGGAAGTCACTTCTCCAACCATCCATCCATCCGTCCATCCATGCATTCATTCCCCTGACGGTAATAACATCAGAGAGCGCAAGTCAGGAGAGAAAAGAAAATAGAGGTCATCACAGGGAGGCAGAACAACTAGGAGAAGCAAAGCTCATCTATGTGTGTGTGTGTGTGTGTGTGTGTGTGAGAGAGAGAGAGAGAGTATATCACTCATGCTCGTACAGCCCACTGCCTCAGAACTCAATCCCGCTTTAACTGAAACAGTATAAATAAAGTATTTAATTTTGGGTGCTTGGTGCATATCCCAGGACAAAATGGCCACACCAAAGCCCTCAAGTAACACATATTATCTTGCGTCACATGACTGTGTCGATCACATTACTGGTCCCAGCTCCCGTGGCATGAGAATTGTTTATCACAAACGTAAATAAATGTAACCTCTTCTGCCAAATTTAATATTGTCCAGTGTAAAATGATGAAATATTTTAGTGTCAAAATCTTTTTTTTTTCTCTACAGTGCATTTCTCACACGTATTGACGAGTGATATAGCAGATGACCACATCGTCAGTGTTTCCACGGGTCACGGGTAGTAGTAGTAGCAGTAGAGGCTGTAGTAGTAGTAGTGGTACTAGTACTAGTAGTAGTAGCAGTAGCTAATTTGCTGAGGTTTTTTTCTTTTTGTACTGTTAAGTTACAGCTAATAACATATAACACTGTACATGTTTCAAACTAAAACCCTTATTTATGTATTTCTTCACACACTGTACAGTCCAGAATCTGCACAACAACACTAAAATATCTTGCGACAATCCATTTTCTGGACTGGGTTGAATTTGTGGAAGTTGTAGTCCAGACTGTGTCCTCTTCCTCCTGCTCCTCCTCCTCCTCCTCCCTGGACATTAAAGCAGGCAATTAGATCTGATCTGGAGGAACGAAAACCTGTTTCTGGAAAACAGGATTAAATGTACATCAAGGTCCTCGTCCATATGGCCCTCTGCACGGGAAGCTAAAGGGATTATTCATTTTCCCAGGAATTTATAATGAGCTTTGGTTTACGGGCTGTGAGATGAACTGATATCCTCTGGGATGGAGACGTGTCACGCCGCAAGTGTGTAACTCCAAGGGAAGCTAGAAATACAGCAACATAGCTACTCAGAGAAAAACAAAATCAAAACTTCATATATAAATAATAAATAAATAACATCATTTTATTTACTTTATAGCAATTTATTGTCATTTATTGTGATGACTCTTCCCATAATATGAAGTTTTTCCTTATTCTTGAACTTGATCTTTCACTTTTCTGTGAATATTTGAAAGTATTCTCGAAATAGATATATAGACACACATATCTATCTGTCTATATATCTATATCTATCTCTAGTCTCTTAAAAGTGAAGCTCAGCAGTGGTGACGTTGAAGTAACGCGACCGTGGTGTCGTTCCTTTATAGCCTAACGTTAGCTTTTTACTTCTGGCGATTCCATTTACGCTTCAGAAACCATAAAAGTGGTGTTCATTAGTGAAGATCATCTTGCTGAACAAAACATGTGAGTATCATAAACTGTTTGTTTTGCCACAGAGCTTATTTTCTGCAATAATCCAAAATTCTCATTGGCTTTTTGGGTGATGCTAACTTCCGGGTTGGCCTGCAAAAAATACGTCATCCCTGCAACACTCTATTGGGGTTTTTGTCAGTTTTAAGAAAAAGTACTTTTTAAATGAAAATCTGTTGTATGTTCTAAAGGTACGCTCCCTAAACACACACCTACGGCTACGCCTACATTCTCACTAACCTTGACACCCCCGACCCACACAAACACATACACACTTTCCCTGCCAGGGGGCCTTGGACACTACCACGACAGTCCAATGAACTCACATGTGAAGTAGAGGAGAATCTATCCAGCTCCAACCTCATCCTGATTACAACTCATCATTTTCAGAGGCGTACGTGCAGTTTGGAGTTGGGCCGCTGCCTTGAGGTTTGGTGGTGGCCTTGTAAGTCCAGCAGCCACTTAAACGGCGCTCTGTAATCCAGGAAACTCTGACTGAAAATATCCTCAACTTCACTATGAAGACCACTGCAGGGTAACTGGGCTATTCAAGCATGTGCACAAAAGATACGGACTATAATTAAAACAATATTCCATGATGTTTCCCCCTCCAGAGTATGATTTATTTTGCCATACACAGAGCACCTGCCACAATTCAATTATTAATCATTACTTATACTATTTATATTTCAGAGCAATACCCTAACACATACAAACATATAGACACGGGTTTCGGTGAGTGAAATCAGCTTTTTCTGAGCTGTGTGGTTATCTAAAGAAACCACAGACTGTGATTCTTGTGGCGTACGTTGTTGTGTTACTTGCTCTTGTGTGTGTACAGGCTGGCAACGGGGAACATTTTACAGAATCATGCTGATATCCGTGAGAATATATAACTTTGTTCATCACTATAGCACGGTACATAAGCATGCAGACGGTGAGATCACAGACCAAATATAAAGATGGACGACATGACAGCTCCCTCAAAAGTGAAGCCAAAACATCTCGATCGCCCCCTGGTGGCTGGCTGCAGTACAGGTCATAAACCCTGGCCCCTCCATGTTAGCGGATGGGACAAGAAAAAAAATCAAAGAACACATAAGATATATTTTTCCCAAAGATGCTTTCTGTCATTTTGGAAACTGCTGCCTGCTGCTGCCTGCTGGTGAAAATGAGGTTAATGAGAGCCATGAGACTGAACCGAACAATAAAGCTGTGGGCCCGAGAAAAAAAAATAGCTAAATGAGGCTTAAAAGCTGTGTAGAGGTGAGTTGGGTTTACATTATTTGAATTACACACAGCCACTTGATTAATTGTAAACAAAAATTTGACAAGATCTTTTGGGGTTTTTTTTGTGAGGTTTTCTTCTCTAAGTCACCCTACTGGGCTGTAGGTCACAACAGGACACTTTGGTAGTGTGTGCAGGTGCTGTACATGTATGACTTTACATGGTGTCTTGTACCAAATGGCCTAAGATTGAAAGGAATGAGATCTGAGATCTTGAGACGAGAAAGGTTTGTGTGGTTTGAAACCCATTCTAAGGATGAAACACAAGTGAAAAGCTTTCCCCTGCCTTTCAAAACTACTGTCCACGTCTGAGAGACATGTAAGATGATGATGCGATGCCCCCAAAAAAAATATACTGCAAAACCCTCATCTTTCAACTTCACTTTCACAGATCATAAAAAAGACTTCTGAGAGGGGGAAGAGGTTCTCGTACAGTTACACTCAACCGTGTTGTTGCTGATACTCACATAAAGGCCCTCAGCTGATGTTGGCATCGGTGGCCTACCACAACCACCGGTGTTCTTGGGCCTTCCCCTCAGTGGTTGGCCTCCCCTGCTGCGCGTGATGTTCAGTCCTTGCCCCCACCCCCCTCTTTGTGTGATCCTCAGTGGTCCTTACATGTTTCATCATACACAGTTGTTTTCTTACTTGTGAAAACCTTAATATCAGATATGCATTTATTTGACGTGCTGAATACATTTTATCACTTTATAATACAGAGCACTCTCTTCTTTTTAACTTCAACACTACCCAACCTCCAAAAGCCTCCACCCCGTACCCCCACATGCAAAGTAACAACACACATCTTAACTGACATAGTACAACTAAAAAACAAACAAACAAAAAAAAACAGAAAAAGAGTAGCCACAGTACATCAGATATTAAATCATTCAGTTATACACAGCTGTTCGGAAAGTAACTTTCTTGTTTGGTGTGTCAAAACACTTAAAATATCGCGTGTTTGTGTGTGTGTATGCATCAGAACTGACAGCCTGTTTGTACAACTTCCTAAGCCATCACAACAGGCACCGTCCCTGCTCTGCCGGTTTTAAAGAGCATCTGCCTCCCAGCTGTACAGTGGGGCTTGCATGTGAATTTAGATGAACTAATTAATCCCAACAACATTCATCCGGTCATGGCCCCAAGGGTTCCTAAACTTTTGCAGCAGCCTGGGAGCCAAGACTGTGTACGTTCTTGGCTTTTTGGGTCCAGGCTCATGATGTCAGGACATGGCATCTAGGGCGATGAGCAGGGCAACGTGCTTACAGTCGATTTTTTTTTGCATTGTGGGTTTTTGTGATGGGATTCATGGTGCTTGTGGAATGGAATTAATTAATTTAAGACAATAATGTAATACTTTGTTGATGCCCACTTTGCACTTGTCTACAGGGAGGTCAGTGCTCAGCGCAGATCAGACTCATCCTGCTCAGCAGACATTTCAGTCCAACTCCTGCCGCACTTGAGGTGTGCTTCACTGCCATCATTAAACTTACTATGCATACATAGGTGTGAAAGATGTGTACCGACACGTATTGTTTTTACACATTCGGAAACCTGCATGGAAAGTGAGCGCGAGAACACTTTCCGTTTGGCCATCATGGGGTCCAACACCGTGCAAAAATCAAAACTACGGCGTTCCGTTTAGGACAAACGGCGCGAATCGATGAGTTATCCACTGAAGAGGCAATGGCCCCCTCCTCCTGGCTGAGAACCCGGGACATAGAAAGACGGACTCTCCTGAAGGATCCTTAAATGGAATCCTGGCATAATGAGAGGTGGTGGTTTGTTACATCTGCTTTATGGGTTTCAGTACTGCATTATAGGGGTATAACGATTCACCGATACAAAGCGGAACCCGGGTTTAATGTTAAAGATGCAACTACATGGATGCCTGGATCTAAATGTACCATGAACCGCTCCATGGCCCAATTTTAAAGTTTAGAAATCGGTTGGCTGAAGCGTTGATGCTAAATGTTGCTGCATGTTTGGTTCAACAAGTGACCCTGTTAACTGGCGACTCTCTGCCAAATGTGTCTGTTGAAACGGCGAGATAATACGTAGCTGTCCTCTTAGATGCCTTCAGATGTAGCTTTAGTTTTAGTTTTTCATCAAAACATTGTTTGATTCGTCTTTGGAATCTTGGAAACGTGTCACATAGGTGACTGACAGTCGCGTTTTGAACGTTGCTTGTTGTTACAGAATTTGTTGTCAGTCTGTTTGAGCAACAGAAATACTTTAACTGGCCTTATATGAAATGTGTCGTCCCTGAATCGTATCGCAGCCCATGCATCTAGATATGTATCAGATTGTTTCATAGAGGAGAGACGCACACCCCTACTGCATAATCACTGAACTGTGAGCACATTTACAATATTGTTATATTCATTTTTCTCTGTTTTATTTCTCTATGATCTGCCATAGACTGAACCTGGAAGTATGCACTTTACTTGCAAAGCTTTTCAAGTTTGCTTTATATTAGTTTGAAATTAAATTTGGCTACTTAAATTTCCATCCATTAAAATATACATCATGCTTTTTCATACCCACAGACCATGTGTGTTATTGGTGTCCAGGCCGACGGAGAATGAACAACAAACAATGTGATAACAGTAGCATCCTCAGGTCTAACCACGTGACGTTAGATTAATAATGCTACATTAGCTTCACATAATGTAGCTAATCACCTGCATCAAGCTAATACCCAGAGCAGCAGTTATATGGCATTGATGAATTATTATTATTTTATGAAATAATCCCGTAACCCGTATTTCCGCCTGACATTAGTCTGGTATTGGTAATTTTTTAATGGGCCACTTAGCCCATTTAGCATTTAGCACCAAATTAGCATCTCTAGTTCCTACCTTTTCTGTTCTTGGTTATGCAGTTTGGTTTCCTGAAATTGTATTTTGTTACCAGGTTTTGTAAGTTTGTTTTCTGAAACATTGTCACGGTTCCTGTGTTTCCAAATGGGTTTGTTGTGCTTTGCACTTCACTGCCATCGTGCTGAATGATATGGTGCTCTGTTACTGAGTCAACAGAGTTTATTCCTTCATGCGTTCCTTCAAGATTGCCACAACTCTGATGGGCCCAGTGAGGCCCAGTGTCGTGTTTGTTTATTTCGGGGTGAGCTAACTTAAGCCTAATGTCGGGCTAACTGAAACATGTTCTTTTCTGCATCCTTCCTTACGCCGAGCCTGCAAATCAGATGTCCGGCTGCTGAGTGTTGCAGCTATTTTGTGTTTGTTTATTATTCTGTTATTTTGGCCTGGTTGGATTGTATTCCTTTTTTTTTTTTAAATGTAATCATGCTTGTTTTTGGTTCATCTTTTGTAACTTATTTGAACATTTATGGACACAACTTTTGGGAGGCCATTTTTACATTTGCATTTACTGTATGTTGAATATTGCTGATTGCTGAATTTTTAAGTTTTTAATGGCACAGCATGCGTGCCAGACACAGTACATGCACCTATTAAGACAGTGTAAAGGCTCTTTTTTTGTTTACAAGTTTGTTTACAAGTTGAGTAAGTTGCTTCATTCTTGGCTGACATGCGGCATTGCTATGGCTTGCTTGTGGCCCAGATCTGGCAAACGGGAGTGGAATGCCCCAGTGCCATTATTCCATGCAGTATTAGGGCCGGATGAGGATATGGAATGTGGGCCCAGATCTGGGCCAGAATAAAAATGACCAGTGGCCCAGATTAGGACCAGTTCTGGACACACACATCATCATGTTCAGGAAAGAGTGCATGCAGGGCCTGGTTACAATGGTCCAGAAAGTGCGGGAGAATAGCAGAAACGTCGAAACGTTGAAATGCAATTACAGAAATAATTACAGCTGTCGAGGATAAACAATACAAAGAGAACATTTAAGTCTGCAGCGAGCTCAGCCGCTGACTGCCAAAACTGCAACAAAGGAGTAACAACACAGGAAGTCTTGAACTGCACATTCAGGGCGGATAGCTACTTTGTGGAGTATTATTCAACATGTTTCAGATAACGTCAGACACCTGCCAGTGTTTTTGCAGAGGAGAGAGCTTGTTATCTCCTTGCGCATGCACAGCAAACTCTTGAGGGTTTTCTAGTGGGTTAGTTGTGTCGACGCTGTGTTTTTTCATGCAGCATTAATGTCAGTCTGCACTTGGGCTTAGTTGCAGCTCTAATTCAACTGCATGTGACTCAACCTCAGATCATTCTTGGCTGTATTTGATGTTGAATGGCTTTGCTGCTGTAGCGGACTGCAGTTTCCCCCTAGGAGCAAAAGAACCACTTGAACCACTCTGAAGCCACAAAAAGTCACCCAACAACGTGTTTTTGAAGAGTATGCCAGAGGAGCAAGAGCGCTTACTGTTGTCACTTTGTTTCCTTGCCTGCAACAAAGGTCCACCCAGCCCTGAAAATGAGCCGGTTTTGGTTTTTTTGGACACGAAGGCCTTGAAAAGACTTGGCCGCAGCTTTGAACTTGGTTGGAGTTTCATTTAAGACAAATTTAGATTTCAAGGTGCCACTTGTGCTGTGTTTCTCTGTGACCTCTACCCGCATACACACAAACACACGCTCCCTCCACACACAGACACACACACACACACACACACACACACACACACATATACGTGCAAACTCTTTCTGTCTCTTTACTGTGCACAATTATGCACATGCACTGAACGCCCACACAGGGATCAATGGGTACTTCTCACACCTAGACTGACTGATGAGGCCAAGGGAAATGTGTCAGTGAGTGAGTGCTCTACATGAGCTGCAGCCCTGAAGAGACTCTTCACATCTAATGGTACTGTGTGTGTGTGTGTGTGTGTGTGTGTGTGTGTGTGTGTGTGTGTGTGTTGCACGATGTTCCATCAGAATATGCCATGTGTGTACATCTGAGCTGAGGTTTGTCTCTCCCACTTGTTGGCATAGAGTCTGTCAGCACTCTGAGCTCTTAAGGTGAAAATCCACAATCAGATGCTCTCACACTGTTGTTACTGACTGTTAGCCAAATTACAGTCATGTTATACGTTATTGTATGGTTTTGGTTTTCTCATTTGTGACATTGATAATGAAAATATATTTCTTTGGCCTGGACCAGCCCCCTAGTTATGCTGCTATTGGCCTAGACTGCTGGGGGACTTCCCATGATGCACTGAGCTTTCGTCCTCTCCCTCTCCATCTTAACACATTCATGTCCCTCCAACGCATGTTACTAGCTTTATATCTTCCCCGGAGTTTCTTTGTGCTTTCTCGTCTCGCAGGTTCCTGTGGCTCGTGGTCCTGGTACGCCTGGCTGCTGCCGCCATGGGCCTGCCTGACTCTCATTGCTACAATTATTATTATTAGTCATATTTCCGTTATTATTACAGCTGCAATGGCTACTATTAGTCATTTTACATTATTATTATAGTTGCTATGGCTATTACTGGTGCTGCTATACATCTTTGTCTCTCTCTCTCTCTCTCTCTCTCTCTCTCAAACCCAACCGGTCAAAGCAGATGACCGCCCACCTAGAGTCTGGTTCTGCTCGAGATTTTTTTCCTTGCCACTGTCGCCAAAGATCTTGCTCATGGTGGGAACTGTTGGGTCTCTGTAATAACATTATGAAGAGTCGGTCTAGACCTGCTCTATTTGTAAAGTGCCACGAGATGACTCATGATTTGGCATTATATAAATAAAATTGAAAAATTGAATGGAATAAATCCATACAATATGCTCAGAAATCATGTGTGTTATTGGCAGAAAAAAAAGATGCTTCAGAACTTGCCTGAGAATCTTCAGCTTTTTAAATTTTCTTCAGTATCAAAGCAATCCAGTGATAGTTATCTGTACATCCATGGATACACTGCTAACAGGAAGTGCTGAAAGCATACTTTTAATAGTGCCAATTTGCCAAAATATGAACAAATGTGGGCTAAAAAAACATGGGGCTCAAAAGAGAATACAGTACCTATCTGTAGGTACATTTTTCTTCCATTCTAACACAAATGTCAAATGCTGTAGAAGAAATAACTCCGAGATCAGAGAGAGAGAAGGACATCACTCCTGATGGGGTTAAAATTACAGGAGGACCAGCCAGTTAGTAATTGCAGCTGTACTTTTTACTTGGGTGGGGGTGAAAAATGATCCCCATTTCATAGCAATCCATTAAATAGTTGCCAAAGTGTTTCACTCAAAATTGTGATCACCAAGGTCAGTAGAATTAATTGCCTGGGAACCACGAGTGTCAAGTCAAGACATGAAACCATCCTACAGCCACCTAAATGGGCGGAAAATCACCCAATTGGCCAACATTTCTTGGGCATTTCTCCGCCCCAGATCCAGTTATTCTCTGGTGCCGTGTCAACCAGTCAGGGGCCACCAGGGAAAGCCGAACATATTACACACATACCGCCATCGGACGTGGATAAGTGCGCCCTTCGGCATACAGACAAGGACTGTGGGCAGCGCTTTTTTATTAGTCATCGCACACTTCTGTTATAATGTATGATTTTTGTGAGAGTAACAACTTAAATGTATACACACACACAACACAACAATAACATTCACGATTTTTCATTAAAATATGTATTTCACAATTTGAATTGCAGGAGCCCTTAATGGACCACACGCCACTGCAAGTAGATGTTGGGATATTATAAGGATAAGTAAAAAAACTTTGACCTGCTTGTGGCACTAAACGAAATGTCAGGGGATCACAAAAGTCATTAGGATTCATCCTCTGGGGACTATGAATAGCTGTACAAAAAGTCATGGCAATCCATTGAATAGTTGTTGAGATATTTTAGTCTCCAAGTACCAAACCAAATAACCGAACGACGACCAACAGACAGAGGCGGAAACAGAGAGAGGGAGAAAACATTGAGAGGGACAAATAAAGATATAGATGATATAAATGAGGCAGAGCTCATGGCACTGCTTATGTAATTCCATTGAGGTGACCATTTGCATGAATGACAGGCCTGTACGCCTGACTGTGAGCCAGGACGCTGGTTTCTCTTCACGTACGAATAGACTCACAGTACGGACAGAAAATGAAGAGATGTGGAGGTAAATATGAGAGAGAACAATAGAAAGAGATGACGGACACACTGAAGATGAATGGAGCACAGAAAAAAAAAAAAAAGAAACAGTTCCTTTCTTTTATCGCTGTCAGGAAACAGGTCAGCCGCCTCTTTCAATTCCTTTTACGCCCCCCCCCAACCCATCCAACCCATTCATCTATCCCACAATGGCCAGAGGGAAATAAATGCAAAGTGATGGAGAAAAAAAAAAAAAAAGAGATGAAAGAGCCATGGGCCAATGAACACTACTGAGACTCTGTGGATTATAAGTGATGGAGGGGTGAATGACCGGACACAGACACACTGACACACACACACACACACACACACAGAGTAGGGTGCCTAAGGCGTAGACTTATGTAACTGGATAAAACTGACATATCATCACATCATGGGATAATGGGAAAAATGATTTCCAGCCAACTTCAGATGTCTTTATTGAATTGAATGCTAAGGTTAAATTATGTTATTTATATCAGTATCATACTGATTATTTCTGATAGCCCCAAGTTGAGTGCAATCACTCTACTCACTCTCCAAGCCACCTGGTGGAGGCCAAAACGAAGCTACAAAGGAGAATGAAGTCATCAGGTTGACACAATCATAACTCCAGAGAAATGCTAACACAGTAAATAATAGTAAATATTGTTTTACCACTGTTGAGACATTTCTACTCTAGTTGACTTAATAAAAGTCCAGATTGACGTACCTGCTTGCTGACAGAGCTCAGTAAAAAATCTACTCTAACACAGTGAGCTGTTTGCACTTTTGGATTAGCCGATACAACGACCAAATAAAACATATGGAAAAAAAATCGATGCAGCTTTAACATCTTCACAATCAGAATCAGAAATACTTTATTGATCCCCGGGGGGGAAATTGTACAGTACCGATGCTCCCATTCAAGAGTAGAAAGTAGCATAAATTTAGAAATAAAAGTATGTACAAAATACAATAAATTAGAAATAGAAAATAAAAATATACACATTTACAATAATTTAAGTGAAAAATAAAAATATATACAATAGCAATGTATATGTATATATATATATACATATACAGGGCAACCTTGTACTTGCTCTTGCTGCTAAAAAAGAGAAAACAGTTAATAAGTCCAATTCATTCCTTCATTTTGTATAAAACACGTCTTCATATTGATGGGATCAGTAAGGAGCTCCCCTGGGCCTGGAGGACAGAATCATACTTTTTATTCTCTAATGTCCTAACCCACGTTATGGGGGATTCTCACAAGGTTAGACAGACCACTTCCACGGTCATGGAGAGAGATTCTTAGCTGCAACTAGCAGCTAGTCTCGGTCACTGTGTTGGTCGGATGGTCATGGTCATGGTGTGTGTGTGTGTGTGTGTGTGTGTGTGTGCGTGCTGTGCAGCTTTACTGCACGTCGCAAGGACTCAACGAGCCTAAGGGGTCAGAAATATATACTCAGTAAAGAACTATAAACGTATATATATGACAGTTTGTGCGCTCAACGGTGCCTGTGTGCCCGCACTCTACGTTTCAGTCTCACATTTTTCCACCGACTTCCAATGACTTTCTCTGACTCTGCTCATTTGTCAGTTATGTAAGGACATACATAACATCTCTCCGTCTCACACACACACACACAAGAACACCCTGTGGCCCAGTGGACTCAGTGATCCGTACCGAGGACACAGCATGGACCAGGCTTGTGTCTGGGAGGGCTGCTGATATGGCCTCCTATCAGGGACAAGAGGAAACAGCTCCCCAAGAGAGAGAGTGAAAGAAAAGTTGAAGAGTACACTTGCGTCATCAGCTACGCGCATTTGTTTATGTCGGCGCTCCAGTGTAGGAAAGAGTTCTACGAGCACTCTGCCTACTATTGCTGCTACTGAGGAGACAATGTCAAGAACGACCCGCTGGCCTTCCTACTTACTTCATCAGCCACGTCCGAGCAGTTCGGAGGGTGAGATCGGAGCGACCCGAACACCTGATGTGAACCGTGCCCAAGTACGCATGAACTGTACTCGAGGCCACTTTTAATAATGCCAAGTGAACCCGCGTGGTACACACGAAATTGGACTTTTGGGGGTAAAGTGTACTCTGATCTGGGCCTGGGTCCCTGATGTGAAAGCCCCCTCTTAAAGGAAACAGAAACAGCAATGATGAAAATGGCGACAGGCAAAAACCCCTGGAGATGACGGACCGGGTATTCAACTCTATGAATGCTTAAAAAAAACTCCATTTCCCTGCTGAGTGAGTGGCTTTTCTTTTCATTTGAGTGGCTGTGAGAAGAAAACCACACCGGACACTAGTGGAAAGCACTGGGGGGGATATCCATCCATAATGAATGAATGCAGGCACATTACACACACAACCACTATCATCATCTCTCAGGAGACACTGATTGTTTCAGTGTGTGTGTGTGTGTGGGGGGGGGCGGCGAGCCCTGGTATTAATGGTTAAATCCCCGCTGAAGAAAACGCCACATAAAATAGTAAACGACGTGTGCAGACTGTGTGATTGTACAACTTTTTACTGTTAATAAAAGACGAACACAACTTGATCATCGGCGTCCTAGAGGTGAAGCCCACCTATACGTTAGTTCTGGAGGAGCCCACTGGACCCGCTAAAACCACGGACTTTGAAAACAGTAATGCGCAGTTAGCAGAAGGGGAGGAGAACAGCGGAGCGTGGCTCGTTTTCTCCCATGTAAATGTGTCACAGAGGAATACAACCGGTGCAGCATCTGGGACAATGAATGGTTCCAGGTTCACTTTCACATTCACAAAACCTTGTTTACGTGCAAAAACACTGGTTGTTGGCACGTGTCCTCTGTAAGCTGTGATTAGTCAGGCCCGACTGCCATGCGTCTCTCAGCCAAGTCACAGCAAGAATTTATCACTCTGCGATCAAATCACCTGACACACTGACTGTATCAAAAAAAAAAAAAAAAAACGTGCTCAACAAAATCTGTGTTGTAAAATCTGGTAGTAGAATTTTCGCCATGACCGAGGTCCCCAAACGACCAGGAGATCGTCGGTAATCTGTACGTGGGTCCCCTTTTATAAATAGCCTTTCCGACTGCCATCAATAGCAGGCATCCAATCATTTTCTGCAATATCAGCAAATCATTGACATCAGCAGGGATCAATACTGACCTTTGAGTTACGCAGGGGTCAACACATGCCCGATCCATACTCATTAACAAGAATGCTATGATGTCTCACACACACACACACAAAGTTTCATTTCCTGTGTGCATTATCGTTACACATAAAAGTGTTTTTTTATGTAACTACAGTTCCTGTTTAGAATCTTATTAGTTGTTACTTCTTTTTTTTTCCATTTATCTGAAGTCTACTGACTTTGTAAGGAAAGCTAAACTATATCATGTAAACCATAATGATACTGCAGCTATTGTTATATTATATTTTTCTATTTTTCAGAAGGGGATGAAACTGCTTTTGGACGTATTCGCGGAAACAACTCCCAGGCGGGCATTTCCCATGGCACTGGTCCAGTAACAACTAAGAGCATCATACTGTATAGATCAGCGGTTCCCAACCTGGGGGTCCTGACCCCCCATGATGGGTCATTTAAAACTCATTTGATTAATGTCTATGAAGAAGACAACTAAATCTAAAGTTTATTTTGGAAGTTTATATCTTTATTTATTCATTATAAAGCCAGGCTGCTTGGACTATTAAAGAAAATTACTGAGAGTGAAATGAAAAGAAAATCATAATACGCACATGGAATTGTGCTCCTAAAAATATGGAGGAAAAATCGTCTGGTACATTGCAATATTATATAATTAAATAATAGATGAGGAATAAAGATATTTCAGAAGAAGTAGGCTACTTTTCATAAATAATCCCAAATATGTATTCTCCAAAACTGACAGAGCGTACTCTGGGATCACATTCTGCCATTAATTGTCTACTCTGTGTATCTTCTTCTTCTGTTGATGCAGGAGGAACTCATGGACCATTCCAGAAACAATTGTGGACACATAGAGACCTCTAGTGTTTGATTTAATGTTATTACAACCCAAGTTAGCCGGGAATATTGTAACCCCCCCCCCCCACCTGCTTTGGTGATTTTGGGGGTGTATAGAAAGTCTCCCAAGAAATGTGTAGAAGTAAATGCAATGTTCTCCTTAATGACAAAAAAAAGTGTGTGTGTGTTTGTGTGTGTGTGTGTGCGTGCGTCACTCACATGAATGTACCGGAAGACTAGATGTGGTTATAATCATATTGATAAAATAGATGAATGAATGAAGTGACGCAATCCGAAACTGACAATGAAAAAAATAGATATCGAATTAAAAACATGACTTGCTGGTTATCATAACACTTGCTTCTTCTGCCTGTACTCCTCAGTGCTCCCCCCGCCTTCACCAGGCCAGTCTTTTTACCTGGCAATAGTTGTCATGCAGTCGACATGCAGATTACTGTACTGTACGTCATTGTCTTGTGGGGGGGGGTTGGCAGCTACAAGCGTAAAAGCATTTTAACACCACAATTCCCATAACAAACATATATCTAAATAAATCATAAGAAAACTCAAACCCAATATATTCCAAGTATCTATTTGAAGGCTGGCTTCTTTTTTTGTACGCATGTCACTGCTCTTTCATTCATTTCATGGCGTATTTATGTTTAAATTGTTTTCCTAGGCAACCATTTGAAGCCCTTGTATCTGAAAATGGCAGATTATAATCTGAATACGAATGTCCACCTCCAGGTCCCTCATGGTAGAGAGACAGGTCATGGGACTCCGGTCTGTTTGGCGACGTCCACCTGGATCCGTGTTCTTCTCGTTTACAATTGATCTACAATTCATTCTGTCCTCGCAACATCTACTTCCTGTCTGTCCGTCCGAATCGAGGGTTTAAGGACCGAGGGTATATGCTGTACGGATTGTGCAACCCCCTTGAGGCAAATTTGTGATTTGTGATACTGGCCTCTGTATCAAGACTTCTGGCGCTTTCCCAGTCCATTAAGAGGATTACATCTGGAGCAAGGGAAACAGTACAGCTCTACTCCAGAATTGACTTGTGGTTACTTGCACCAAAACTTTTCGACTCTTCTGGGGTCAGCCTGTACAGTGCGCAAGTAAATGTACTTAGTTTCCACCACTGACTTTGGTCAAACACAAGTGTACCATGTAAGCACAATTATCTAAAATAAAAAAGGTATTAAAAGCACATTAGAATACGGGGCCACTCTTCAGGTCAGGACCTCAAGTTAAGGCAACAACAAACAAAGACACACAATGAAAACGCCGGTCTCTTTATTGCTCGCCCCGCTGTAAGGACGTCCTACAGACCAAATCTAAAAACATACCAACATTTAAGCACAATCACTCCAATCAATCTGAGGAAAGGCACAAAAACTATAGAAAAGAATGGTCCTCTGGGAGAGACTCAGTGCAGGCTTCTGCCTTTGCAGTTTCACGAACACCGACGGTCTGACTGAGTGGAAGCGCAGTGAGCCGTGTTTTTGACCGTCGAAGTGAGTCAGAAATACTGTAAAGTCATAAGACACAGCTGATGAGAACAAATATACAGTACCAAGTCAGGATGACACCATACTTTACATATGGGTGGGTGTACATAAAACAAATCACTACAGAACAAATCAATACACTTGCAAGCCCAAAAAATAAATGTTATGTTGGCGTGTATCTTAATCTGTCAGGTACCCAAAGTTTGCATGGAATCCTCATCCTCCTCTTTATGTATTATTTGATCAGACGGGTTTCTGATTGAAGGTAAGTTTTAGGCTGCATTCCAGTTCTTGTATGGCTGCTTCTGTTCAGACAACACTCGGCATTTGCGAACTCTGGCCCCCCCTCAATAAGGATCCCGTGCGGAAACGCGTTCACATCCCCGAAGGTCAGGCAAAAACAAGACAAAAAGTCAAGTCTTACAAACCCGGAGACATGGGAGTTTCAAAAGGGGAGTTGCATCAAGGGAAATGTAGGATCCCAGGTTTTTGGAGCTCGACATATACTTGGGACTAAGAGTGAGGACATCTCGGGCGTCTTTAATACAACACTGGTTTGTTTGACTTGATTCATGCATGTTGTGAACACGGCTACATTTTAGCAGCTTAAGTGGTGTGTTTATCTATACAGGATTTAAAAAAAAAAGAAAAAAGTTTATCATATCAGTATCATGAAGTCAATTACTGTCCTCTTTGGAGACTCTGCATTTCCTTGAGAATGTGTGTCAGTTACAGCTGCTTCAAAGTTAATTAAGACTTAAGACAGAGACTTAAGACTTTGAAATATGGAAAATCTCATATTTGGCACAAGCTTGGCTGCGATGCCATGTTGTCTTCCATATTTACTGTATTTACTGTAAAGTATGATCTTCCAAGAGGTTCCATTTTTGTTTTTCGTTTTTCTTTTTAAGCATTGACCTGCACTCCCTTTAGATGACAGGTTCAGGCGTACACTAAACAGTGAATTTAACATCATAAAAACATTTTCTCTTTGATTATATAGTTTTGTATATCACAAAATGTGCAAAAAAATATTTATTTATTCTCAATATATAGATATGTAGCAGAGCTGTAAATAGAACATAAGAGCCCATGATGTCAGCAGAGTTATTTGCAGTATCCTTTAACAAACACTGCCAACTAAATATGGGGAATATTTCAACCCAGAAATATAATTGCATTTAAAAGGAAAATGTGAAAATGTAATCATTCCTATTTACTCTATTATCAATTAGATGTTAAAAACAAACAGGAAATACAAAAATGAGATCATGCTGAAAGAGCAGTCTGAAAACCTTCAGTGAAATGGAGGAACCTGAAATGTTTAAATTGAAAAGCTCAATTTAAAATTAGCAATGGGTAATGACAAAGCAAAACCATAAAACAACATGGAAAATTATCAAAATGGTAAAGTTTAACTGAAAATAAATTGTGCATTTAGTTTTTTTTTTTTATCCTTCTCATTTCTCTTCCTGCTAAAAACATCCTCCATACTGTAGGTGTATGGCTGGTACTGGTACTTCTGTCACACTGTGTAACAAG
The DNA here is from genome assembly GCF_043641665.1 of Enoplosus armatus. NCBI lineage: Eukaryota > Metazoa > Chordata > Actinopteri > Centrarchiformes > Enoplosidae > Enoplosus > Enoplosus armatus. Next base: position 2,200,701 of record NC_092196.1, on the reverse strand, counting down.
ATACAAGAAAAGTAAGTAGATCAAGGTCATGGCAACCCTTTAAGAAAGGTGGGTCTACACCAGGACAACAAATACTGAAGAGAAAAAAAACAAGACTTAAGAGTCTATATAGCCTTGCTAGCTGTCAGGCTGTACTTCGGGAACAGCGGCGCTTTGAGCTAAATGCTAACACCCGTATGCTAACACAGTCTCAACGACAATGATAACATGCTGATGTTCAGCAGATGTTTGCCACCGTAGCTTAGCATGTTAGCATGTTAACATTTGCTAATAAGTCGAGCTGAGGCTGATGGGAATGTCATTAGTTCTGCGGGTTTTTGGTCATAAAGCAAAGTACTGGATACGTTGAAATGTTGACCTGATGATGGGGGGCTAGAAGAAAAGTCGAGAGGATCCCCAAAGGTCCTCTTGAAGGGGGGGGGGGTATGGACCACCACATTTCTATGGCGAATGTATCTAAATAGTTGCAGAGATATTTCAGCCCAGACCAAAGCTGTGGATCAACTGACCAACACTGCCATCCCTAGAACCCCCGCAGCTAGCATGGCTTAAAATAAAAAAAAATTTAAAAACCCCTCCACAAACAGAAGACAGCAGCAGCTAACACAGATAAAAATGTTTGGCGTACCGCTTCGAAAACGCAAAGCCTTCCCTGGTCAGCATCTGGCACAGCATCTCTGTGAACACTGAAGAGCTCCACAGCCAAAACTAAGCCACTAGCTGTGCATTCACACTGACAACACGTCGGACTTAATACCGTAAAACTGATAATGTAGCAATATTTTCGGGTGCTCATTTGCCATCCAACAAATCAGACTGTGGAACAAATGAATCCCTATTTCTATTTTATATCCTGTCTTAATTTGGCTATTTCATCTACACTACGTTTCATTGTGACTATATAATGCTTCACATGATATCTAGATTCATGTCATCTGTGTATTTCATACAAATATTCCCATATTAATGACCTATTTATCAGCATACATAGAATTGCCTTTACATGTCCTGTTCAGCTCTCAGTTCTTTTAGAATGTAGCTGACCTCTGAACTCGCAGTGTGAACACACAGTCAGTCACGGGGACACCACATTTCATTTCATCTCATTTCATTTCAGCTGTGCGTTCAAAGTGTACGCACTATTTGGTATTGGAATATCAGCTCCAGGTGATGACGCAACCCCTCTGACCTCAAAACGTCTGAGGACATAGACACAAATAAAATAAATGAGAAATAAAATAAAATAAAAAAAAGAGGAATAACAGTATTGAAGGGATCTTGTGGGTGTTGTAACATATGTGAGAGAGAGAAGAAGTAGGAGGAAAAAAGCCCTGCAGTAGAGGAAAGGAGGGGAGGGTCTGTGTGCTGACAAGCTCAGACAGAGAGGGAAACGAAGCTGTTGTACTGCTCAATGTTTCTCTTCAAGATGTCAGAGCAGGGACCCAGGACTCGCTCGAACCTTGGCCGGTCCAGTTTGACACACTTGAGGGGTCCGCATGCAACAACAGTGGCAGCACGGGGCCGGTTCATCAACAGGGCGATCTCACCTGAGAGAGAGGGGAGGGGGGGGGGGGGGGTTAGAAAAGACATCACACAAGGTTCACACAGGCATGAGACTGCTGATGATGCCCCGCTTTGACACACACCATGCATCCAATGCTAGCGCCCATCCAGGAAGACAATGTCAGCAGCTAGCTGGTCACACTGGAAAAAGTGCCTCTACTGTAAGATGACAGATTTCTGTCAGGGTTGGTCTGACTCACCAAAGTAATCTGAGGGTCCGAGTCTGCCAACCTCCACAAATTCCTCGTCCTCTGACCGCCTCTGAAGCACCGCTGCTGTCCCCTGACGGCACAACAAGAGACACCTTGAACTACATGTCACAGAAATCAACTTTCAGAAAATCCAGGTCCAAGATGCAGAAGGACTGATTATAAGTCCCGGTTTAGCTGTTACCATGTTAGCGGTGACAAGATTCATCTACCGCAACATCATTTTATCATTTTCCACTGATATTGTTCTGCTAGTGTGTTGAGAAGTTATTCTAAAAGGGGAATTTCTTTCAATATGGTTACACATAACGCATAGTATAACAGGAGGATAAGACGTAGAATGGATGTCACTCCAGGCAAGACAACATACAACTGCAGGCTACTTTATCTGTGATCATACCTGAGTGACTGTATGCCTGCTCAAACACTGATGAAAAAATACTTAAATATGAGTATTTCTCAAAATGCGTTATGCCCAAAACAAACCCACGATTTTAAAATTCCATGACTTTTCCAGGTTTTTCATGGCTGTGCAAGCCCTGTGCATGACATGGAGGCTCCTCCAGTTCTGGTTTCTCGTTTGCATTCACCGTCGCAGGTTCATCTCACAGACAACAACAGTTCCGCTGACGTTGACGTAGACCTAATCAGAGGGTATTTGGGTTGCGTGCCGAACCAAATGCCCTGGGTTTGAATAGTGCTTGCAGAAGGTGGTGTGTACCTCCAGGATGATGAAGAACTCATCGCCAGGCTCTCCCTGCACCACAATTTTCTGGCCATCCTCAAACTGCACCGTCTCTAAGGCGTCAGCCACCGTCAGGCGCTCCCATTTATCCAGAGACTCTGTTCAGGAGCAACACAGGTCAACAAAAACAGGTTAAAAGAACAGCTTTTGTTTAATAACAAGATGACGGAGAACGACCGATGTTCTCACCTAAAATGGACACCTTGCTGAGGAACTCTTCGTACATCTTGCGCTTTCTCAAAGTGCTACCCTAAAAAGAAAAAAAATATAAGAATAATAATTGTAAAAGTTCAACTCATTATTTCCCAGAACGTTTTGACATTTTCCAGGACTGCACAGCATACCATCAATATTCTCCTGTAGCTGTCTCTGTCGATGCCCCACAGCTTGACATTGGACTTGGCCCGGACAGAAGCTGCACGAGGGGTCCCATAGATCAAAGCCAGCTCCCCAAAACTGCCTCCCTCACCGATGTTGGTCACCCATTCATTGTTCACATACACCTAGAAGGAAACAAGAGAGCAGATCCTGTCATTGGCCGGGTCTCTGATAACATGGCGGGGACACACATTTTACATCCACCCATTATAGCAACAATATGGCGAACTGATGCTACTCTGGGTGGAGAGCAAAGTCTCATACCGGTCTATACTGCATCAGCAAGGGTGTGTCATGTGTCCCCAACCTTGTACAACACTGAAAGATCACATACGACTTATGCAACCAATCATATATGACCAAAACCATGTTAAGGTATTTTGATTGAATTATTCTACATCAATTAACTAATTTTATATATCATAGAACAAACAGGCTTATGCCCAAAAAGATGAAACCTGAAAGTATATGGTTAAACTTCCATTACATCGCATGTCTGTGTAACAATGGAGCACAAACACAGTGTAAGTTCTGTATTGCTGCATTAATATACTTTACTGCGACTTGAGGGCAGCAATAAAAAAGCTGAAACACAACTCCACAGAGCAATATATCAGGCTGTGAGTAAAGTGTTGCAGTATTTTTTAGCATCCCTCGACTAAAAGCCAATGGGATTGTTCCATGGGATTTTGGATTATTGCAGAAAATAAGCTCTGTGGCAAAACAGTTTATGATGCTTACACATTTTGTTCAGCAAGATAATCTTCACTAATGAACACCACTTTTATGGGTTTTGAAGCGTAAATGGAATCGCCAGAAGTAAAAAGCTAACGTTATAAGGCTATAAAGGAACTACACCATGGTCGCATGACTTTAACGTCCCCCCCACTAAGCTTCACTTTTAGGAGAATATAGATAGATATAGATATATAGACAGATAGATACACAATATAAACACAACGAGGCTGTAAAGGCGGACTAGTGAGTAGATGACTTTCCGTGTTCGGCGTGACGTTTAACGTCCGCGACAACCTCTGTAGTCTCATTTAGCCGCTTGTTAGCAAACGCCTTTTTTAAGACACGTAAAAGCTTCAAAATTCAAGAGTGGGGGTATCTACTGACGTATTTTATGTCGTAGAACAGAACATGGATATCTCTTAAGCTTGTGTTAACCACAGACCTTATTTCAGGCATCTAACCAAAAACCCATTCAGAAAAACCCATCGACTTCCAGACGAGGGAACCGGAAGTGTACTCATTCCTCTAGTCTTAGTAGAATATATTCTTCGTTAGTTTCAGTGGTTTTAGTCTTGTTAAAATTCTTAATAAACATTGGCAGATGTCTTTCTAGAGTTCAAAACTGCACAAAACCATAAGAAAGAGATCTTACATCCATCTCTCCCTGGTCAATAACGTAGAAGTTGTCTCCCTCATCACCTGGAACAGGAGCAATGAAAAGTCCCATGAACGAATGAACCAAAGAAAAACACAACAATCTCCATTTAAAAATAGTGTTAAAGCTCACCTTGTTGGATGACTGTTTCTCCAGCAATGTAGTTGACAGAAAACATTGCATCAAAAATGTCACTGGAGGGGCAGAAAAGAAGCTGATTAGCTGTAGATGCTTTGAAAAGGGTTGTTAACCTACCAAACTGATTGAGGCTCATTACCTCCTCTCATTGTCATCCAAGTGGGCAAACAGCACGTTCTTCTCCATGGCTTTGGCCAGGGCAGCCATGCTCTTGTAGTCTTTTGGGATGACCTAGGGTAAAAAATCTTGTTTAGATTCTTCTGGTACGTTTCAGTGCATATTAAGGCTGATATACTTCATCAATCAAAATCAATATTGCAATGATCAAACAAGTCAAATGGGTGGTCTGTGTCCTCTAATGGCCCTCTTTTGCTATTACACAATAACTGACCATTATGTCACTGCTGTGCTCACATTTAATATTCTGTTTTTCTTAAAAGGTGTATATTAATGTTAATGGATATGATTAAAGCTGCAGTAATTTAATGTTTGGCCACTTGGGGGCAGCGGAACAAGCTGAAAACTCAACTTCTGAAACACCTTATAAGAAGTTATGCTGAACATGTTAGCAAACAGTGTCCTATTTACACATCCAGCAGCCATTAGAAACATTAGGACTCATTTGGAGTCGCGTTTGTAAGTAAGAAATGGCAACTTTCAAGAGCAGAGACGTCACAAAGAGCTTCACAAAAGAAAAATGGCAACCAACATACGTACAGACACTAAATAGAAAAAGAAATGGTCCACAGTGACCACAGATCTTAATAAAGGGAGACAGTTCCACTGTTTGGAAGCTACAACCTCAAAAGCACAGTCCCCTTTAGTTTCAAGCCTAGATCGAGGAACAACCAGCAGACCCTGGTCAGAGGACCTTAGAGACCTGCTGGTAGGGCTGCAGCAATTTCATTTTCAATTCGATTTTATATATATATAGCGCCAAATCACAACAAAAGTTATCTCATGACCTCACACACAGAGCAGGTCTAGACCGTACTCTAGTAGATCTCTAACGTTAGCGGGTGTCGGACCACGCAGTGCTCTCTGTGTCATCACAAGGACGTTCATTTGAATTCTGAATTTGACGTCAATGGCAACTGAAATAGTCCCCAGACCTACAGCCTACAGACTAGCTTAGCAGCAACATTCTGGACCACGTGCAGATGATCCAGGCATGTTTTGCTGAGGCAACTGAAGAGGAAGTTACAATAATCAAGAAGGGACCATGAGAATGAATGAAAACATTAAAGTTATCACCACTGACCTTTCTGACATAGGAGGCAGCATCTTCCTCTGTGTACACCTCGGCACTGATGGCTCCTCTCCGGCTCCGACCCCTCACAACAGGGTTCATAGGTGGAGAAACTTCGTCCTCGCGGGAGTCTGACCGAGAGCTAGACTTCTGCTGCGAAGCCATCTGCAGGGCCTCCTCCTGCTGGGCGAGATGTACACAAACCACACCTGAGACACTCAAAGAATAATAGACAGCATGTGCAGAAAGCATGAATTCTCACAAACTGAATTTCATGATGGATCCTTAAACCAGCATCAATACATTTTGTTGTATTTTATATTAACAGTAAACCAAATGAGCCTGTGTAATGTAAAAGGGATGCTCACAGCACAGATACTGTATCAGAGAGAGCTTTCTGTCACAAGTGTCAGCACCCACCTTTTCCAGTCTTTTGAAGTAGTCCCTGAGGAAGGCCATCGGCCGGTCAGGCCGGGCCGTGCACAGCTGTATGATGCAGTCCTTGAGCAGTTGCTGGATATTGTGCTTCTGGACATACTGCTCACACTCTCGGAGGCTCCGCTCCTCCTCGCTGCTCGTACTGCTTGATGCCATCTTTGTCTTGTGACCTGGAAGGAGACGAGAGGGAAAGACGCTCACGAATCAGGAAGCTGTCTTCTGTCATTCTGTATTGATATTCAATTTTACTTAAGGACTTTACCAATTGAAAGTAACAAATAGCATGCACAGTATGAAGAGGCCAAAGCAACAGCCCTTCCTCACGCTCCATTCCCATTGATAATCGGAGGAGAACGTCATGACAACCTTTGTGTCAGTGGTTTCATGATGGTTTTCCTAACAGGTTAACAGAACACAGCCTCTCATAATTATAAAAGTTCCTTTAGCCCTTTATAAGGGGAACATGTACGCCATACTATATTCAATATGGAAATTACGTAAATGAGGGCTGAGCAATACAGCTAAAAAGTGTACACAATATAGATGTTTCATTTCAGTCGATATTGATAATTATTAATATCCATCGGGAGCAACTTCGGGTTCAGTGTCTTGCTCAAGGACACTCGAAACATAAAGTAGGGGAACAAACCCCCAACCAACCACTGCGCCACCATGCCGCCTAATCACCTTACTTTGGATTTAACAATTTCCTCACAATGCATTTGGGTGAAACTATCGAACACCTCACCAAGCTATACTCTTACTGCTATTGATGAATCACCGGTGTATGTCACTATTGTTTTATCGCCCAGGCCTAATGTAAATGATTCTCGACTTCGATTCATGCCTTGAATAATGTGACCAGGGCCATTACACCAATACATAAAGTCAACTACTGCTGGATGATAAAACAATAAGGATAATTATGTAAATATGTTTTCTAGGGTTAGGGTTTTCTTTTAGTACTGTATGCAATGGAATTATACCACACACCAGTTGTTATTTCAATTATTTACAGTCAAACCAAGACAACTGCAAAATTTAATTTTTTTTTAAAAGTTTAAAAATGTGGCTACAAAGATTTAACACTGCCTACACACAAGCTTGACTGCCCTGGGGCCCCAGACATCCACGGACAAAGTTAACTTTTATTTTTGATATTGAAGTACAGTGCGCCGACACTTTACATCCCGTTACAGTGCAAGTACCTCCAAATAGTAATGTTGCTAGTTCAGTAGCTACTCGAGTAGGTTGACATTAGCTGAATGTGACGTGCGTTAGATTAACAGTTACTAAACACTAGCTAGCTATAGTTAGCTAACGTTACTTTCATCTGGGTAATGTTACAGTAGCTAACAAGACCAGCTTGTTGGCTGTAAACGAAACGTCAGTTTGTGCGATACTGATGAAAAGTTACGATTATTACACCTGAAGAGTTCTCATGATTAGCCATCTTGGATACCAACCACTTAAACTAGCTTAGCGAGCTAACTGTTCGCCATCCTCAGTTCCGTATCAAAACAATGGGGGGGAAAAACCCACCCTTACATACGAAACAAGTGTCAAGTTTTGGCATAAATGTGTGACAATTAACTATTAACATTAGAAACTGAGAAAATCCTCACCAAATATGGAATGACGTGTGTCCCCCTGCTTGTTTTTCTTCTTGAAAGCGGAGAACTACCACTTCCGCCTGGATTCTTTCACAATAAAAGTGTCCCCTCAAAAAAAAACAAAAAAAACAAAAAAAACAGAATTGAGACTGAGAAACTTCCTGATTTCACAAAAAAACAAATTACTAAACAACAAATTGCAAATACGTATTTATTCTATACAATCATGACAGGCCCTCGTATTTGGTCAGAGTATACCAGACGATAATTAGATGTTAGATTGATAATTGATTGACCGGTTCAATCCGTTTTCAAACAGAAATACCAATACCAGATGAGGATTTCAGCTTCTTTCAGTTTTATGTCATTGCAAATTGCAAATCTTTGGATTTTGGATTGTTGGTCTGACAACAAAAAAAAAGCTATTTTAATACACTGCCATATATATTGGGCATGTGGCACTATTTTGTGACATTTTAGAGAGAAAACTATTTATCAATGATGTGACCAAAATTCAGTGGATGCATCACTGAAAGTATAATAAGTGACTTAGTTACACAGATAGCTTTAAAGGCAAATATATATATACACAACTAAAAGGGGTTGCTTTTGTTTGTGTTGGTGTGTATATATTGGTGGCTGCCGGCCTATGGTGATAGCCACCCAGAGATTGTGGTTTATCACAACAAACTTGCTCCAGATTGAGATGCTTGCTCAACAGCTATTAGCAGACACGCCCACCTTTCCTTCACTGCCTTCCCTTCACTGCCTTCCCTTCATACCACAGTTACTTCCTTCACCCAGTAAGACTGCACAGCTCCATTCGTGTCGACTGCCCAGAGTCCACGAATACAGCCCCGAACCTCTCACAGCCACCACAAATTCAAACCTGACAACATATATTCAGCAAAGGTAAGCAATGCCCTCTCATTGTTTTGTATCACATCTAATCAGCTTTCCTGATTTTTGATCACAGGAAAAACTGGTTTAGGCTTACCATCTGGTCCATACAGCTGCTATTATTCCATTCCAGACATTCTAATGTCTAATCTAATGTATGTGGCTTGTCATCAATTATTCTCTGCTTTTGTCTGTTTGATAAGGCAGGGTAAAAAAAAAAAAAAAAAAATACGACACCGAGAGTAATGCTTGGAATGTTCTCTTATGTGCCAGTCTGAGGTAGTATCTTCTCAGGCTCAAAACCTTTCAAACTGTTAGGAACTAACTTCCTCTTTGCCTTGTGATGATAATGTAAACCTGTAACAACTTGACATCTCTGTATTTAAAAACAGAAACAAACACACACACACACACACAAAGGATTGTTTCTTTCTGTCAGGATTAGGTTATCGTTAGAGGACAGAGAGAAATACAGTCGAAATAGCCTGAAGCCTGTTTGCACAGTGTGCACCACACCTGATAAATGTGTGCTCTTATCTCGCAGTCATTACTCACGTAGATTTACTCATGAGTTAAAGGGAACGTTATAGCAGACAGTAAACACATGCACACATACTGTAAGTCTGCCCAGAAAGTGGATTTACCCACTTTCTTTAGGCCAAGTGTCCATCACAGTAAATTACACTAATCTGTGCTGATTTAGTAAAGGACTTTATGATCAAATAAAAGTAAGAGGGGCACTAATATGTCAACCCAAATACAACAAATTAGCTGTGCTTAGTCTGTAAAAATCATGTTTCACCACAAAGTGTCTGTCCCTGTCCTCCTCCCTGATCTCATCCTGGGACGTGCAACAGCGCATCTGCAGGCCATCCGTGACAGCAGCCACATTCCTGCAGCGTCTCCTGCCTCTGTTCAGACATGTCGCTCTACAGTTTTGGCCTGGAGCCACTCTCCTGCCACACCTGGAACAAAGACAGGACCCGTAGGTGAAACAGCAAAACACAACCCAACCTGGCTGCATGTCCTTATAGGGAAACACATGTGTATGTGCACCTATTTGCAGACATAAACGCGTAGACATCACAAGCACGTATGCTTTCTCCACAACGTATGGGTTCAATACAGGGTGGGACCACGCTTGCGAAGCAGAATGCAGATTTATTTTCTTCCTCCTCTTAATTGCATTAATGTTGCCTAGAGAACCGCAGGGAAATCTGATTATCAATACAGGAAATGGACTCAGAAAGCATTGCTTCATGCATCTGACTGCACCTCAGTTGCAGGATGTGTACTGCTGTTTTTGTACTTGATATAAGAGTTCTTGTTGAACACTTAAGTGCATCGTCACTGACTTGTTTTACACACTTTACATCAGGCCTTACTGACCCCAGTTTCACTGTTGTTGTTGCATTATGCACTATTTTATGTTAGTCACTTAGTTGGGTGGTGGACTTTGGTCCATGACAAGGTGTCTCAACAAGAGTCCACAGCCATGCTAGCAGGACTGTGAGGCCATACTTAAGCACAGGATTGCTTTGCGCTAATGCCAATGACAGCATGCCAACATGCTCACAGGGACAGTGTTATTGTGCTAGTATAATGTTTCCCATGTTTGCCGTCTTAGTTTGGTATGTTAGCATGCTAGCCTTTGCTAATTAGCATTAAACACAAAGTACAGCTGAGGCTGATGGGAATGTCATTGGTCCTGCAGGTTTTTGGGTCATAAACCAAAATTGAAATGTTGACCCCGACAAGGATCACCAAAGTCATTACAATTCATCCTCTGGCGAACATGAAGGTCTGAACCACATTGGCAATGGCCATCCATCGAATTGCTGTTGAGTTCTTCTAGTGGCATTATCAGGACAAATTTCCACTTGTACACGGTACATATCAAAATGTAATGGGAACACCGTCTGCAAATTTAAGGCACAATGATGCATCACGAAGGAAGCACGCGGGTATTGAATCCTCAAAAACAGGCACACAGACATCACCAGTGGCTTCATTAATCATGTGCATTAATAGATCATTGAATCAGAGTGCTGTCCTGCTGCTGATTTGTGTTCCATGTGGTGATCCACTGACCTTCCCTTTATCGCCACCCTCCAGACCAATATTTCTAATTGTGCACACCATAACATTAAATGTAATGGGCAGATCACTATGAAATTCACTACAAGAACATTCATGCTCCTCAGAGGACCTCTTTGAACTCTTGACATGACCTTCCTACTAAATAACTTTGCATGCATAATAACTAATGGCAAGATTGCCGTGACATTTTCCTGGATATTCACAAGCTGAACCCCCATTCATTTTGAGACCCTGCACCTCTCCGTCACACATTTGCTGGACTCTTTCACACTCCTTCGATGAAGAACCGCTCTGAATTCGATAACGAGATGACCCTGTCATATTTGTTGAAGCTTTATTACTATTACAAAGTGGTTACAATTACAATGCTGAACGTTTGTGCACACATATTCCTCTACAGAGATCGCGGTGAGTCCTAACAACAATGTGGTGAACATCTATGAGAAGAAAGGCAAAGAGTGGGTCAAGATCCATGAGCTGACTGAGCACAGCGGACGGATCACAGGTACTGTGACTTATAACAATCCAACAGCGACTGAGAAAGAGGTGGAATGCGACTGCAAAAGCAGTTTTGGTGTCACACCTTTTCTGTTGGAAGTGTTTGGGTACTTTTTGGTTATACTGTAAAAACACCTCAGAGCAATGATACATTTGAGTTCAAATGTTCCAATTTTTTTCCCCCAAGTAAAATAAAAATATATGATTTGTTAGCGAAAGGGGGAATATAATTCCTAGCAGGAAGCATTGCATCGCTCATTGATCCTTTGACACTTTGAGTAGATATTCATATTCATGTCCATAGGCATCGACTGGGCCCCGGAATCCAACCGCATTGTGACATGCGCCTCTGACCGCAACGCCTACGTGTGGACTCTGAAGGATGGCGCGTGGAAGCCCACCCTGGTCCTGGTGCGCATCAACCGTGCGGCCACCTGCGTGAAGTGGTCACCGCTGGAGAACAAGTTCGCCCTGGGCAGCGGAGCTCGTCTCATCTCTGTCTGCTACTTTGAGAAGGAGAACGACTGGTGAGTGATGCGTGATCGAATCAGAACTATTTAAGTTTTGTACGTATGAGACTTGAACTGATATCGGTTTTTGAAGATGATTTTCCTCAATAGTGTTGGAGGATGGTGCTCAGTCTAGACACAATATGCTTCTTACCTCTTACCGGATGCACATTTTGTACTATTCTCCCTCCCCCTTTCAGGTGGCTGAGTAAGCACATCAAGAGGTCTGTTCGCTCCACAGTCCTGAGTCTGGACTGGCATCCCAACAACATCCTACTGGCAGCTGGGTCTGCAGACTTCCACTGCAGGTGAGACAGCTACCAAGACTGGGATGTAAAGAAGGGGAAGCAGACTAGAGTCTTAGTCCTCCACTAGAAAATATAAAGAAGTTTAGTCAAGTTAGTCCAGAGCTGGAGGAGGAGCATTTCTGGGATTTGGGAGTTCCATTAAGTGGTATAACATAATCAGCAGCAACAAAGCAACAAGCATTGTGTGTGTGTATCACAGCCCGATATATCTGATATTGTATATTTGTTTTTAAAGGTTTATCTTTCTTTCTATCTCCAGTAGGAACCAATGGGGCTTGGGCAGGTTGGGGGAAGTCAGAGACTACTGAGACACATTGTTGGTTTTGGTCTTTGATTTGTTGATTATATAAATCTATTCTTTTTTTACTCACTTGGGGGCAGCGGAACAAGCTGTAAACACAACGCACAAAGTTGTAATGGCAAACTTGTTATACACAGTTGCCTGTTTACACATCCAGCAGACACAGAGCAACATTAACCTTCATTTAGAGTTATAATTGATATTGATTAGTGCAGCTTTAATTGTATCTATATATCTGTATTCTATATTCATATCTATATATTTAATGAAATCTTTCCCTTATTGGATGTTGAAGGTTTTGTATATAACAATAAAAAAGGGACCTCCAAAAGTATATAGAAATTATGAGATATTTAAAAGACATTCTTTTTTTCAAATACATCAAACAATGGGCCTCATGCGGGTTTGCAATATCCGAAGATATGTCCTTTTATTTTTGTTCGTATCCACGATTTGTTCTTATTTTGTCAGTTACTCATTGATTTCTGGGATTCGCCAACGTCAGTACTGACGTTCTGGAAAATCACATATTCACTTTAAGTTTATTTAGCGGTACCTCGATTCCACTACAGCTGAAGTTCTTCTTCTTCTTACCTTTTTTTGGTGGCATCGCTCCAATTCCTGGGCTTGAGACTGCCTTTATATAGTGTTTAGGGGGGGCGTTACCTATGCTAACAACAAACAATCGGGCCATTCGCCTTCAATTTATAATCAAGTGGGATTTATCATCCAGCACACCTGGGTAAGAGCAGATCTGGATGGTTAAGAACGTGTGGTGCATCTGGAGTTGACTTGTCACAACAGAAAATTAAGAGGAAAATATGAAAGATCTCCATGCTGCGCTTCTCAGGGTTTTCTCAGCCTACATCAAGGACATCGAGGACAAGCCCGGACCCACTGCCTGGGGGGCCAAGATGCCTTTTGGGGAGGTGCTGCTGGAGCATAAGGACTGCGGAGGCTGGGTGCACAGCGTCTCATTCTCCCACAGCGGAGACCAGCTGGCCTGGGTGGCCCACAACAGCAGCATCACCGTGGTTGACGCCGCCCAGGGGAAGGAGTGAGTACTGCTAGTAGAATCAGAATCAGAATCAGAAACTGTTTATTGCCAAGTAACATACATTACAAGGAATTTGCTGTGGTCTGAAAATTCCTTGTACAGAGTACAGAGCCACGTATTTAGTCAGTGATTAGTATGATCAGCATCAACGTTCAGCTACAATAGTAATGAGGCCTGTCACAAATGGATCAATGACCAGAGATCCACCGGTAGTTTCCATTTCCAACATAAATCAGCTTCTCTACCTTTCTGACCTCTGTCCATCCAGGGTCACCCAGCTGACCACCAACCACCTACCGCTGCTGAGTGTGCTCTACGTCAGCCCCACTGAGATTGTTGCTGCGGTAACTACCACCTGCTGTGTGTGTGTGTGTGTGTGTGTGTGTGTGTGTGTGTGTGTGAACTATCACTAACTTGGCAGAGCTTTGTAGCATTTTTTAAACCCGTCTGTACACTACCTGCCCCCCACCAATCAGCGCACAGACTCAGTTCGAGGCCAGCTGGTGAACATAATGGAGCATTTAGCTAACCAGATATACCAATGTTGCTCTGTGTAAATAGGCAACTGTTTGCAAAAGCATGAGCCATGTCAACTTTATATGGTGATAATATGTAAATGTTGTTGGGGTTTTTTCAGCTTGTGTCTGCTACCCCCCATTTGGGCACAAAAAACAAAACAAAAAACATTAATGTAAAATTAAAAGTACAGTTCCCCTATGTGCATAAAGAACAAATATCTGAATACTAGCCTCAAGCACAGGTATATGGGTGCTTTCAGATGAAAGAAAAATATTTCGTTTAGTTTGAGGTCTCCTTTTAGAAAGAAAACATTCATCAGCAACAAGTCATGACTGACTAATTCACTTTATTTAATTTTCCCCCCCTTATTATGAAGAAAGGCGAAGATTTGCCCACGTTCTTATAATTTGAATTCTTATAGAAAAAGGTAGACAAGGACTGAGCTATCCAAATTCGAATCACTTTTGTCTTCCTCACAGAATTTAAGGGTACTGGATCCTTCAAAATATAACTTTCGCTCTTATTTGAGGTTGTCAAATTTGGATACTGATGTACTTCTTTGTACTTACATCCGTCATCTCTTTTCTGTTAGGGTCATGACTGTTGCCCCTACCAGTTCACCTACAAGGGTCCAGGCGCTCTGGAGTTTGTGAAGAAGCTGGACATCCCCAAGCAGACCTCCAGGGGCAACATCTCTGCCATGCAACACTTCCGCAACCTGGACAAGAGGGCCACTGAGGAGGACAGCAACGAGCTGGGCACCCTTCACCAGAACAGCATCACGTAAGGGGCCGCTGCTGTTTCCCTTTAAAGTAGCATTAGAACCTCCTTGGCAGAGGTACATTTAGCGGGATTTCAGGTAAAATTTGGTACCCGGCCCGACCTTGTCTTGTCGTTTTGCTTTCCTAGTTGTTACTCAATGATCAACAGTTCTGCAATGGACCAGCTATGGCTGCTGTGAGGTTTTTTTTTTTTTTTTATGTTTATATAAAACCTTTACAGTTCAGCTTTTGTAAGCCTTGTGTGCACATGTTGTGTCCCACAGGCAGCTGTGTGTTGTATCTGGGGAGAAAGCCAAAGTGGAGAAGTACAGCAGTGTGGGTCTGGATGGAGCCATGGTGATCTGGGATTTTAAGGTACATGTGTCCAACTCTATCTTCAATACAAAACAGAAGCTGTGATTTAGTAATTTGACTATTACTGAATAAGTGTATTTATATGCAATTATCTTAAATATTGACCCTTTACAGTATTTTTAATTGGAGGTATTTACTGTATTGAAGGTGGATATTCTGCAAATAATCACATCAAATATAGTTATTTGATTCCTTTAATGGAAATGAGTCATTCTGGAAATATAATGGAAAATGTGATCACATATCTTGACATAACTCTATGACACAGAGCAAAATCCATTGGGGATGAAGACCATGAGATGGGGATTAAAGCTCCGGAAAAATAAAATCTAGTAGATGGAACTTGGAGTCAAGATTGTTTTGTGAAAAAGCCAAAAGATATGTTGTAATTTAGCACCAGTAATATTGGCGACAACAGTTTCCAGTGTCAAGAATGAAGCGATGACACATTTCACCTTCACTGACATTATGAGCACAAACAGTATACCTTCAGTTTATTCATGTCATTCATAGTTATTGTTACGCCGCCTCAGTCATCATACATTATTATTATTACAGGTGAACGCAGATTGATCTGCTTTCCAAATCCTCAAAATACTGAGCTTGGAGGGATTTAGGTGCACTGTAACATAATAATGTTAAAATTTTTGAATGACGGGTCGACAAATGTTGTTTTTTGGTTTTTTTTAATGAATAGTGTCATTCAAGAGACCCATGAGAGACTTTCATGCTGACAACATTCTGCAGGAAGCACTGATCGAAGTATTGAATGTCTGCACCGGGAATCAGCTATCAGCTGCAACGTGATGCTACTGCTGTATGCCTTCAAAAGGATCAATTCTAACATTCTTGTTCTCTTATTGTTCTTAGCACTGAGACACCCCAGGTTCTGTCGGCCCTTGGGGTGTCAGAGGGCGAACCAACCAACACATCCTGTCAACCACTCTTTTGTGGAGCATAACTGCCAGTGGAACCCCCCCCCCCCCCCCCCTCCCCCTGCATAAACATGGAACGACCGGTGTGCTTTGTGATATTTGTCAATGGAGACTGAAATAAATAAAGATATTTGCAGGCCAGACAACGCAGTGTAAATGACTTGTTCCTCACACGTTTGTGTTCGTATGTTCAGTGTATTGACTCATTTTGAATGTTTGATGTGTTTCTATAGGTTAGTACTTCATTTTGTGACACTAATCCACTGCCGCTATTTCACTTCCTGGTAAACGAGCACCTCACTGGTCTTCACTTCACTACCCAGCCTATGAAAACTGTTGTATATCTTCTGTGGCTCTGAAGGAGCTTTTCCAAAGTCACTTCTCACTACTGCCCCCCTCTGGATTCAGGTTAGGATAACGGTGGGGGGGAAAGGCCATGGGGGGGATTTGTGGTTTTGATACCTGCCATACAGCAGACAGCAGTGCTTCGGGGGCCCCTTGACTTCTTCAACACGGGATAAATGAGTCATATAGATTTCATAAAGCATATCAGTCGCTTTATTGGGGATTTAATCCCTTGACAGAGAAACGTGTCAAAATCGTCATTAAAAAAGTCAGACATTTACAGCTCCCGTGCGTACAAGTCAACATGCGCATAGAAATAACACGAAAAGAGGCATTTCTTTTCAATCAATAGGATCTTCTGGTACATTCGGCATATACAATGAGCCTGGCTGAATTTCATTAAAGCTGAAAAAATGAGTACTTGCTTGCACACACTGCTCCGCCAGCTCCCTCCACTGTCGACCGCGGTGCACAATGACTAGAACCCGCGATTCAACACTGCAAGTTGGCATTAGTTCAAACAAAAGTTCAGGCTCGTGCCCAGAGGCCGTGTCAAATAGTCGTGGTCAACTGTATTTTGACGATTACTAGGAAAACATTAAATTGTGATTTTTGTGAACAGAGTTCGTTCTCCGCACAGGAGAATACTGGGGACGTACATCACGTGAATAGACGGACACAAACAAAGCCTACGCCGCCCGAGCAGCCAATCAAATCACACTATTGCGCGCCTGACCAATCGAAATAGGAGCCAGCGACAACGTGGTTTCACTACCTACCAATCGTACGAGGCGGAAATGTGACGTCGCGCCGTCAGCTGTTCTTGTTTTGCTTCTTTTTTCCCCTTGTTTTCTCTCTGGGTCGGAGAGCCGACCTCAGAAATAGCCGCACTCAAACTGTATTTGAATCCGTCTCCAGCAGAGTAAACGCGCCGGCTCTGCCTCGAGCGCCCGCTGACCACGCACCGTCCCGGGTCCACATTTCTCCCAAATTGGAGCCGTCTTCCGCCGACATCGAGCGACGAGGTGCAGCCGATCCCAGGCCTCCAATCCAGGGCGGAGGGAGGGAAGGAGGTCGCTGGGAATCGGTATGGAGACCGGAGAGGGTGCCGGCGGGCCTGGCGGACCGGACGGACCGGGGCTCCGGTTTGGTTGCGCCTCTTTCAACCAAGACTCCACGTAAGCACGCGGGCAGATAACGAGCGATGGGTCGACGAAAGATTCACCCTGCTTGATTTCTCCCTGAAAATTAGACGCATGTACGCCGCCTTGCCTTCGAAATGTGCGCTTAGTCACTTAAAGCTGGACAGAAGAAGATGGTTCAATGGTGGCCAAACTCACTGAGTCAGCTGTCGTCCCCCCCTCCCCAACCAGATAACAGATACACAGTACAGTCATACAATTAAAATATCATGGGGAGTTCCGTCCAGCCAGAGTAAACCTCTGGAGAAGCTTTCCATCAACCCTGATGATGTCATAGCAATGTCATAGACAGCCTGAAAAGCCGGGGGCGGTTGGGTGATTACAAGGCATGGTGTGTGTGTGTGTGTGTGTGTGTGTGTGGGGGGGGGGGGTAACAAAAGAAGCTATGGACTTGCATCAGTGGAAATGCAGGAACCAGCACTTCCGGAGCTTGACCAATACCAGAGACTCAATAGTTTTTTTTGGGGGGGGGGCGTGCTTGGAGTTATCAAGGCTCCATGTTTTTTCAAGCTAGGTGAGGATAGTTGGACTCTGCTGGACAAAAAAAACGAAAAGTCCCCTAGCTTCGTGGAATTGCTGGAGTAGCCCTTTAATCACAGCCCCCTTAACCGCAGTTTCCTCTGCTGATGGCCATATAGCAGCTCCACTGGGCCAGCAGGGTGTCCTCAGAGGATTCAAACCAGTGACATTAAACAGGATGTCAAGACAGGATGTACACGTCTTGCATATTCAAATACAGTCTCTCTGTCTGGGTATGTGCTCACTTGCCGTCACCTCACACATCCACCTCCAGCAACCATGTGGCAGTAACAGTTTGGCAGTGAAAATACGCTGCGTTCTTTGCCTGGTGTTCTTGCAGATGGAAACAGGATGAGGCAGGACAGGAATGTACGGAGCCCGTGCCGGGAATGAAGGCGCAGGTGGCCATTAAGAAAATGACTGGTGTAAAAAAAAAAAAGGTTTAAGTCTATTTGGACTACAGCGTTAGTTGAGTACAGCACATTATTGTGTGAGGCTAAAATGCCAGCAGATAAGAGATGGGGAGTGACAGAGGGTTGGTTAGCTTCTTTGACAAGACATGATGTGAGTATTAACAAAACATCTCACTTTGAGGACATGTTAGTCTGTTTTTTTTTTCCTCCTGTGTTCAGCACCAAATGAAGAGCCTCCAGAGAGTGTCCAATTTATTTATTTTTTGTTCCCATTGATGGGACGCACATACACGATGAGGACCGTATCATGTGGCGTGATGTTATATCACGTACACGTCACACCATGTCAGGCAATTTGGGGCGCATCACGCCCCATACCAACATGCCATGCAAAATCACGTCACACCACATCAACCCAGGTGTCGCGGCACCTCGTCGCACCACATCCTGTCCCATAGGTGTTAAGCGGGGCTGAGCTAGTGAGCCCAAGTGAAGACTCGGAGGAGGAGGAGGAGGAGACAGGTATGAGGAAAGATTGACGTTTATTGAGATTGTGAGGACAGGCTTGGGCTTGGGAATCCAGGCTGGTGCCGATCCAAGGCAGGGAGAGGTTGGGGCCTAAGGAGGGGGCAGGTCCAGAGTGGGATCCAGGGGAGTAGAGCAGGGGAGCAGCGAGGGGTGGAGCAGGAGGAGGAGCAGATGTAACAATAGGTCACGTACATCGTCTCATCATCGCCTCGTGTCATGTCACATCAGATGTCAAAAAAACAATCGAGGACAAATATTTGATGTCCTCCCTCCTGGGTTTATTGGAATGGATTGTGGGAAATGTAGGAAACCGCCTAGTAAAAGTCCCCCCCCCCCCCCCCGGCACTCCTCTTAATTTAGGAATGTACAGTCTCAAATGGAAGTATGGGATCAGTATTACCTTTATAACTAGATGTAGAAGTAGATTTTCTTTCTTCAGATCTTTGTTTATATGACTTTACAACACATCAGGTCAAATTGTCCCTGTACTTGGAGTGCATTCACTTCCTGCCAAGAATGTCTGTAATTGAATTACTAAGAGAAATTGGAGCTTTACTGATGCTCTCTAGTTGTACTGAGGGTAAATATATGTGTGTTTGTGTGTGTGTTTGTGTGTGTGTGTGTGTGTGTGTGTGTGTGTGTGTGTGTGTGTGTGTGTGTGTGTGTGTGTGTGTGTGTGTGTGTGTGTGTGTGTGTGTGTGTGTATTGCAGGTCACTGGCTCTGGGAACAAAGACTGGCTACAAGCTGTTTTCTCTGACCATGGTGGAAAAACTGGACTGTATCCATGAGAGTGGTCAGTACGGAGCTCTGACTCAGCCAGCCAAATATATACTGTACATCAAATTACATTTCAGTGTGTGTGTTCAAGTTATTACGCATGTGCTGTCGACTTCTCTGGCGAACTGGCTCCTCATATAACGCAGCCCGTTCTAAGCCGGTACTGTTGCACCGACAATTTAAAATGAGCTTATTGTCGTCTGTCCCATTTGTCAGTTCAGTCATTAAATGGTGACAGTGTGGAAAAACCCTCCTGCGTTCATGTAAACTGAGTGGTTTTGCGTTAGCTCATCTGTCCCAGACTAACGGCCAAGCACTGGTTACGTTGACCCACAGTGCATAATCTATTCATTGATCTTATATCAGTTTATATTGAGGTTAATCTGTTTCCCTGAACACCGCCTCTCTTGCTACGAGTTAACCTTTCAGCTGTTTATTCCCCTTCGGTCTTTCACTGTGCAACAGTTGTAGTAATACAAAGGAAATCAATTATCTTACCAAAACAAGTGTTTGAATCTCATAAGTGTTCTATTAAAGCCAGATATAGAATTATTCAAAGGAATTTATGCATATATGCTTTAAGAATACGTCAACTGTCCCAAGAAAAGAAAGAAAAAGTTCGATGGAAACTTGTGACTTCAATGTGGCCCAGGAGACATTTGCATACCTGTCTGCTAAAAGAATGTTGCCATATGCGGCCCAGACCACTGGGTCGTTTTGAGGCGTTGGTAGATGCTCAGACGAGGCTGAGGGGTCGCTGTGGCTTTTGGCAGGAGCCTCCCATGTGCAGTGAAGGGTTTCCCCAGAACGTGGCGTGGTTGGTCCGTAAATCTGCAGTGTTAGGTCCAGTCTGGTACACACTGTGGCTTATGTCAAAGGCATGTGTGAGAGTTTAACATTGTTAAGCATTTGTGTCCTTTTGGGACCCCAAAGCACACTCTTCCGTCCATGCAAGAGTTGCCAGACTGGTAGACTAATCTACAGCAGCATATAGGAAAGCTGCTATAGAACTGAACTTTGTTTTATGTTCTGGTGAAAAAGTTTCCAAAGATACCAAAATGTTAGGCTGGAATAATGTTACATTACCATTTCATGAAACTGCACAGTGCATCTATAAAAACATGGTGTGCTGTGTTCGAAGACGTAAAGTATAGTTTCTCCTGAGCTGAAATTAAATAGAGAGTCAGGAGGTTAGAATGGCTGTATTTCCTTTTGAGGGAAGGTTTGTGGTAGTCTGATGTCTGCCTCTTGGAAGCGTCTCCGTCACTGCCTGTCTGTCTCTCTGTCTGCCTGTCTGTCCGTCCTCTGTTCTCTCCCAGCAGAGGCTCCGGATATCTTCATCGTGGAGCGTCTGTTCTCCAGCAGTCTGGTAGTCGTGGTGAGCACCGCCGTGCCGCAGCGCATGAACATCTACCACTTTAAGAAGGGGACGGAGATCTGTAACTACAGCTACCCCAGCAACATCCTGGCTGTCAAGCTCAACAGACAGGTGAGCCCATCCTGGCCCTCCAATGTTACAGTACGCCCATGTAGTTCACTACATATGAGCTCATGTAAAAGTGCAAGATGCATTGGCATGTTTAAAATCCATTACCTGTATCTTCTAACAACTTGAGTTAACTGTTAACAAAAGGAGCTTCTCATTTCTAGCTGGTGGCCATCAATTTCGCTGGCTTTAAATGGCAGATTTGATTACTTGCAGGCAATTAAGCTAATGTCAGCTCCATGATTGATAGGTTGGCTGAAAATGCTGTCCCCGAGCGGCGTTTTAATGTTTCAAATTGACTCGTTTTAAAACAGGAAACCCTGTGAAGGATATCCTAATGTGCACCCGATGGCAACATACCTGACGTGAGGCTACAGCTAACAGGTCCCGGGGGGGGGGGGGGGTGGGTCAGCATGTTCACCTGTTGCTGATCCATTTAAGAGACATGGGAATGAAGATAACAGCATTGTTCTCATCGCAGTGCAGAGCTAGTTAGTCCTAGTGTTATCAGTCTGATCTTACATGTTTCCTCATTTCATTCTTACGTAACCCTGTTCAGCTGCTCAGCTTACATACTTGGACAAGCAAGACAGAGGTTGGACTTCGGCCTCATTTGTTCATATTTTCAGGAGGTTTCTTTTTTTTTTTCACATTGCAGAAGAATAGGATGAGGCCTGCCAGACGTAACGCTACATCGGGTAACTTCCCCCAGATCCAATCCAGGGCAGGGCTGCAAAGTTCTTTACGTGTCACATGCACAACATATAGAAGGGAAGTCCATAGATATATGCGCTTTTCAACCTTAACGGTTCCCCTTTTACAGCTTGGTCTCATTCACACACACACACACATTCACACACACACACACACACACACACACCGATGGCGACCAAACTACCATGCAAGGTGCTGGCCTCCATCTGGAGCAACTTAGGGTTCAGTGTCTCGCCCAAGGGCACTTCGACATGTGCCAGGGATCGAACCTCCAACCGGCTCCAACTCACCATGCGACAGTGCTAACCCCTGTTCCACATTGCACATTTAAAAGGGAACGACAATCAATGTAAATGTGCCGGGGTAAGCGCTCGCAGTCCCGGCACAACTAAAAACTGGCTGAGTGTAATGACCTGAGGTCTGCTGTGTCTTGCAGAGGCTCGTGGTGTGTCTCGAAGAGTCCATATATATCCACAACATTAAAGACATGAAGCTGCTTAAGACCCTGCTCAACACTCCGTCCAACCCTTCAGGTAAGACATTCATACCAACAGATTATATGTGGTTCACACACACACACACACACACACACATCCACACACACATCCACACACATCCTGATGTCCTGTGATAGCTGGGTTAGTTGACTGAAACAGCTTTTTCAAGGATAATTTAGTTGTTTTTTGTTGTTGTTAAAACTTCAGTCTCATTGCCATGGACCAGGATCATCAAAGACTACAACTGTTCAGGATGAAGTTGACTTATTATTCTTTCTCCTTCCTCCCCCCTCGCAGGTCTCTGCGCTCTGTCTATCAACCATTCCAACTCCTACCTGGCATACCCGGGCAGTGCCACTATTGGGGAGATCATAGTGTATGATGCCAACGGTTTGGTAGGAAACACCTCAACTATCTTCAACCGCAGTCATTTCTTCATTCAGTGTCTGCAGGCTTGAGTCCAAAATATAAAAATCAAGCCTCAGCATCAGGCAGATTGTAGTTTACAATGTCATTTTGGTGGGGGGGGGGGGGGGGGTGGCGCAGCAGCTTATTGAAGCCACCATTACCACACCACTTTATCTTGTTATCTTGTTTATCAACAAGATAACAAGATAAACAACAAGAAACTTCAAAAAATAAAGACCCAAGTTGTAATAAACTAGGCCCATCCTTAAAATATAGAACACAGTGGGTCAAAACTCTTTCAACACTCACTCTTTCAAATCTCAGGTCACACACCTGAAACTGACGTTATTGCCAAGTTGCCTCGGGGGGGACAGAAGTGATACTGTTTTTCTTCTCTTCACTCAGTGTTCTGATATCTTGTCCGACACTGTTGCTCTGATGGCACCTTTCCCTGGCGTATGTTTGTACAACACCTTAAGACTTCAAGATGTTTCCTCCGGTGACCCGAAGCCTTTTTGTCTTAGTGAGCTGGGAGGAACATTCGGGATTTTTGGGGGGCACTGTTGAACACACACAGAGGGTATCTCTAAGCTAGTGAGGTGACTCAGGTTTTGCTCACAGCAACCGGCTCTTATTGTTCCTCCATTGCCAGATTGGTTGATCTTAACGTCCTGTGCTCAGATTCAGAACCCCTCGGGTTTCTTCTTGCCTGGAAAACGCGTCAGTTGATCTCGACCACATGCTGGCTGTTCGCGTGAACTCGAACCAGACAGAAAACACACCTCCCTCCGCTCTGTGTTGCTTCATACGGCAGAGCAACAGGATTTGGGCCAACAGGGCCAAAACAGCTCTCGCTCTTCTCTTCAAGAATATGTGCAGACGTATGCGGATGCGGCATACTGCAAGAACAGAATTTAAATGAACACATTTGAAATTAAAGGCCGACGGATACTGGATTTTGGAGGCCAGTGCCACGTTCAGAGTTAAATCTGCACCATATTAATAATATCAAGTACTGTGTGTTGTGGGCAAACCTGTATTATGAGCATTAAATAAAGTTTTGTAAAGAGTCCAAAAGACCAAAACCAACAATGGTCAGTTGTGTTGTCCTTGGGGACTATTTTCAGCGGGGGATTAATCCATGTTTGGTCCTCTAGTGAGTATTTGGGGCAGCAGGACGGCGTATGTGGGATTGAGTCCGAATAAACTACAGTGTGTGTGTGTGTGTGTGTGTGTGTGTGTGTGTGTGTGTGTGTGTGTGTGTGTGTGTGTTCATGGTAATGAAGGAGCATGTCATCCAGTGCAACAGTGTAGCTCATTGATGCGTTTTAATAGATTTTGGACGACAATGGAGCTCTATGGCACAGAGGAAGAAGATATACCATGTTGTGATACACACACAATACTTGTGTTAGTTACTTGGATCAGTTAATCGCGATGGTTTGGCAAACACTGTTCCTTTCAGAGTGTAAATCATTGCAATGTTGGGAAATTTAGAATTTCTGGATTTGACTTTTTTTGGATTAACACTCTTTGTTTCTGTCCCCTGTTTCGCCCTCTCGGCTGTTTTTAGAACACAGTGACAATGATCCCGGCTCATGACAGTCCTCTGGCAGCTCTCACCTTCAACGCCTCGGCCACCAAACTTGCCAGTGCCTCAGAGAGGGTAAGAAAGTCTCAGACTTCTTGAGACAGGCTGTACTGTACATTCAGCTCCAAAGATGAGACAAGAGTTAGTCCTTAGTCTGTCCATCCACACTCCCCAGGGGAATGAATCCTTGTTATTGTGACGACTTCTTGGCCTTTCCTTTTACCCACCATCAGGACATCATTTTGTTTGACTAGCAAGGAAGTTGAAAAGCAAAGGCTGAATTTCCATTAAATTGTGCTCTGAATATTCAAGGTCCCCATAGGATGAATTCCGATATGACTTTTTGAGATGGCCCTGATGTCGGACTTTACATCTTTAGCCAACTACTTTTATGGCTCTGTTCGTGATAGCAAAACCATCAATACATTGTTTCTGTCAAAGCTTTTCTATTGTTGGATACAAGAGCATTGTAGCCTCAAGGGCTTTGGATCTTTACTGTTACATATAAGATTATTAACGGAGGGACACGATCGTCATGAGGGAAGAACAGTTGCTATACACAAAGTCCCTAATCCCGATTTTTTTTTTTGTTGCAAGAAAGCATCTGCTAGAAAAGATCCAGCTCTTGTAAACCATTGTAAATGGTAAATGGTCCTCACTTAGCGCTTTTCAACCTTAACGGTTCCCAAAGCGCTTTACAGATTAGGTCGCGTTCACCCATTCACACACACCGATGGCGACCGGGCTGCCATGCAAAGGTGCTGGCCTCCATTGGGAGCAACTTAGGGTTCAGTGGACACTTCAGGATCAAACCCCAAACCTGCTTTACCCTGCCCTACCTCCTGTGCGACAGTGCTAACCACTGCGCCACCGTGCCGCCCAAAGCTAAGCCTGCACCTCACTGTTCTGTCTGTCTTTACAGGGCACGGTCATCCGAGTGTTCTCCATTCCTGAGGGCCTTCGCCTGTTTGAGTTCCGCCGGGGTATGAAGAGGTCAGCGTTCAAACACGTCGTATAAGATTTGCACTTTCATAAAAGAAATACACTGTCCAATGTATGAGCACAGCCAAACCTGCTAAACATACCTGGGTCATGATTCCAAATACATATGGAGTTGTTCTTGCAGCGCTGCCCTGCAGGCTCATTGGCACACATTCACTTATGCCTGGAGACTTTATTGCACGCTGATGACTGATTTGTGATGTTTAAATGGCACATGGTCTGTGTTTGCTGAGATCCTTCAAGAGCTGAGTAGACAGATGAAGCCCGAGGTTTCAGCTAATAGCCTGCTAATGGTAACAGTGTTAATTGTCCACTTGAAATGATGGATTATTCCCCAAGTGTTTGTGCTTGTTTTTGTGTATGCGTGTGTTTATGTCTATCTTTCTGTCTGTCTGTCTGTAGGTACGTCAATATAAGCTCTTTATCCTTCAGTCCTGACGGCCAGTTCCTCTGTGCATCCAGCAACACAGAGACGGTGCATATCTTTAAACTGGAGCCACTTGGACCAAGGTACCTCTGACCACTGGTTCTATCAGCTTTGATAGACATTGTACTCACCAAAGTATGAATCAAGTTGTTAGACAAACTCTCTAAAGGAAGCTTGTTACCCTCTCTGTAGTGGAGGGGATGAGGCTGCCACCTGGACGGCCTACGTGGGGAAGATGTTCTCAGCAGCCAGCAGCTACTTCCCTGCTCAGGTATCTGGCATGATGAGCCAGGACCGGGCCTTCGCCACCGTTCACCTATTCACGTCCGGCCAAAGGAACATCTGCACCCTGGCTATGTGAGCTTCTCTGCGGTCTTTAGGAATAAGGGCCTGCACCTTTTACATTACACTGTGTGTTCTTGTAAGTGTATCCTTGACAGAACTAGTTTTTAAGACCTTGAGAGAGAAGAGGTTTTGACCAAGCAAGGACTTTGCTTCTACAAAAGACTATCTGAGGATCGCATTTTCTTACCATGTAGAAATTATATGCTATTTTGCCTGTGGGTTTTTTGAAGCCCCTGAATCCAAAAAAACTACAACTACAAAAAGCTACAACTTAGAGATCCTGTAGAAACCACTGAAACCAACACAACTTCTTGTGTTTTACCTCTGATTAAGATATGGGTTGACACTGACCCAGAGATGACTGGCAAGGTCATTTTAGGGTGACAAAGTATAAATGAATCCCTCCCATGTTCCTCTCACTGTGGGTCGGACATAGTTCCAAAACGACTGAAATGGATGCTGAATCTGGTGTTTCAGGATCCAGAAGCTCCCGCGGCTGCTGGTGGCCACAGCTGACGGCCAGCTGTTCATTTACAATGTGGATCCGCTGGACGGAGGCGAGTGCATGTTGGCCCACAAACACAGGTGAGGCTACAGCTGATTTCACAGCGGTGGATGTTAAGCATCAGGCTTAACAACCCCCGTGGGCGGCGGCTGCGTACTGTGATGTGGTAGAGGATGGAAACCTTGCTTCATTGTTCAACAGTGCTAAATGAGTCGTTTGAAAGGCTCAAAGAGAAACAAACAAGTTTCCCTGCTTTCACTCCCGTGGTCTTTGCATCCTCTTCTCTTCTAGGCTGTTTGGTGTCGATGACGAGCAGGGTGAAGGAACAGAGACAGGAGGGGCAGAGGTCACACAGGCTTGTCCATCCTACGCCGCGACCGCTGCCTTACCAGCCTCTGGTCCCGTCACTGCAACCCTCACTGGTTAGTAGTCGCAGACATTTCTCCATCTGTGTGTGTGTAACGGGAAGGGTTTGACTTCATTTTAAGTCCAGTGCCTTCAGGATGTGGGTTTTCTTGAAAAACTGAAAATCTCTGAAGCAGCTTCCAACTTATGACTGCGATAGCTTGATCCAAGGAGGACTGCGATGTTTGTGGTGGACAACAGAAGCAGCGAGAGTTAGCACTCTTACTGGTCAATAGAGGTGTTCATGGGTCCACTTCAGATTCATTAACCAAGGATGGATGCATGTTGCGTCAGGTCTAATTATCCTCAGGTCTGTGTCTGACTGTCCTCGGACCCCTTTTAAAATTTGGTCACTATTTTTGGATTTAAGCACATTGGGTTTGGGTTTGAGCTCTACCAGTTAAGGCTCATTGTTGTTTCTGCAAATTAAGACCACATGTTCCATGTTTGTTCCATGACGCAATCCAGTCGGTTTCTCACCAAATCTGTGGCTCCCAATGTAAAACACACCAATGCAAGCTGCCACTGTTGGCCGATGTTCTTGCTTGGTTACAGTAATTATGTTTATATCTTAAAAATGTACCTGCAAATTGTGTATTGCCAGCGGGGGCCACTCTCTGTCTTCAGCTTGTTAAAATGTGGTTCAAACAAAGTGCTTGTTCGATCATCTTTCAAGCGTCCTTTTCCTACATTGGGATTGGGTGGAGGGGGTTACATCTGAGAACATTCTGAAATGGACAATCCGACAATCACGCCCACTCTATGGAGCAATTGTCCAGGTGTGAAAGTATACTGAGTTTGAACTTCCATCCCAAGATGTCTGCGATGTTGGTTTGGAGCATGCTTGGGCCTTAACGCTGTTGAAACTGAGCAGATCTGATCTCCCTGAGCTCCCTGAATGTTCACACAAGGTATATGGAGAACATGAGGTCTGCCTGTGTAAAGTACAGATCAGGCTGCTCTAATTATTTGTCTGCCTCCCTTACCTGTTTCTACCCAGGCTACTCTGAAGATGGCGGAGCAAAGAAAGGCGAAGTCATCCCGGAACACGAGTTCGCCGCGGGACCCGTGTGTCTGGACGACGAGAACGAGTTTCCCCCTGTGAGCATTCAGAAGTGCTAACTTGTCAGCTATATAGCTCGCTGTTCTTGTGACAGGCGTAGGTCAAAGGCATGGCAAACGCGTTCGTGCAAACAGAGAGACGTGAGATTGCGAGCTAGCTGGCTCTCTGGCGCAGTTCAGAAAAGATGGCCGCCCCACTTTCCCCCAATGTCAACATCAAATACCAGCAAGGCGCTCTGCAAACGAGAGCAGAGTCTTCGGACTTTACGTCAACTGAGGACAAACGTATCAGAAACACATTCCACATCAGTAATAAATTGTTCACTCGGTGTTCAGTTTCTTAGGTGCACCTAGCTAAAAACGAATGCAGTCTGATACAACCGCCCTGCAATAATACCTTGATTCATGAAGGTTACAATGTTTGTGCGCACTGTTTTTAGAGACGTGTTGATTCGACTGTATGGGTATTTTGGCTGCAGTTTGTGCTGCTGTTGAACTGTATTGCGTTATGCTGAGAGGTGTTTCGGTGATTAAGCCTCACGTCAGTGATTTTAAATGAGGTAGACAAAATCCTCTGAGGAGTTGGCAGCACCAACGGCCGTAGTACTCACTCACCATTCCAAATAGGTAGAAATAGTTGGGGAAAAAAAAGGGTGACCTAAAGCACTCAATCAGTAAAGCCCCTTTCAGACATGCACCTCTTTACGTTAATCTGATGGTAGTTGTGTAAGATGTGGTCTGAATAAGCGCCTGAGTCACGCTTTACATAAAACACCACGACGGCAGTCTCACGTGGTCCGATCTGGAGCATTACTTTCAACACAGCACAAGTCTGAACATGCAGAGAGAGAGAGAGAGAGAGAGAGATTCAATGTTATGTTTGCTTTAAGTAGCACTTCAAGTACTGTTGTAGTTTATCGCTTAATTATCGTCTTTTATGTGCCAAGAAAATAAAAGCAGCCTTTAAACTAGGAAAACACCGCGAATGAGCCAATTTGAAGTTGCCGAGGAGATCCTTGTCAGCTCATATTAGTCTATAAAAACGTTACGACCACAGAAATGACAGAAATTCCGAATACATCAATATCCAGCGAATGGCTTTACATACAGCGCGTGAGCAAATGGGAACACTCGCGATGGCCATAAAGCTTCAACAGCCCTTCATGCAGGCTGTCACATCCGCTCTCCAACGGTGACGTCGCTGCCTCTCGTGCACCACATGGCGAATATTGCGCGAGGCATTGTGGAATCTTTGTTCCTTATGGCTTCATACAGACACAAGCATTACGGTTGTGTCTGTATGAAGCCATAAGGAACATTAACATCCCCTCTCGACAAAGAAGTCCTCACTTTTAACGGCCACATGAAGCCAGCAATATTACATATTATAGCGTGTCTGGACAGGGCTTCATTAGAACACAGTGCAGCAGTTTCCAGTGATGTGGCACTGATGTGGCCTTTTGATTGCTTGCCGTCATTTCCTCGTCATCTGCCACTTTAAACACCCCACTCAGGCGCTATGGCTCCACACTATCCAACTACCTTACTGTATGAGCAGAGTGAGTACCATGGACGTTACCAGATTACATGTCTGCCTTGCAGGTATATTTTTTTTCCCACCTGAGTCTTACTCTCAGAATTATGGCCGTTCGGTCTGCCGTCCACCTCCTTGTAAAGATTCAAGAAATTAAGAATCTGGCAAAACAAATCTGGCATCTGGGACAGTATGTGCCTCCCTAAAGCCTTCCAAACTGACTTTAATATTACACAAATCATTTTGACAACTTGTCTCTGAGTCCAACTAAGGTAACAGAAGTTAGCCCCTCGTTATTACAGCTAACCGTGTCGGGCTTTGCGTCTGGGGCAATTTGCCGGCTAACCAAACTAGCTTCCTGTTCATCTGCAGTAGTAACACAGCATGCATCGCTTATTGTTTCACATACATAGATACATATACATATCAACTGAGGTTTTAATTGCTTTGTATGTTTTGTACTGGGATTTCCCCTTTAACTGTGTCACCAGAAACTGGGACGTGAGCTGCATTTGACAAATCCTGCTGGACAAAAACTAACGGGTCTGTTCATGTGTCTTGGTAGATTAATTGGTGCCGCGACGGGACTGGAGGTGGCCAGGCGAGGCGCTCGTGAGTGGGTAGAAGGACAGATGGACAAACAGACAGACAGGTGCTGGCAAGTGAGATGAACAGCAAAAAAAAAAGAAAAAAGAAAAAAAGTCTTTCAGGGTGCCAAGTTGTTTTTTTCAGTTAGAGAGAAAATAACATGAATTAGCATTAACCTTCAAGCTGACGTGGGAAACAAAACACTGACCAAGATGTAGATGTCGTGTATTTCCGAGAGAACCATAATCCGGTCCTCGAGTTACTTTATGACTGTGTTGAAGGTACGCTTCTGATTTGGTCACAGCACCAGTGGCACCTCTAAACGTCCTTCACGGCTCACTGTTGAGTTTCGCAACATCAGCTGGTGAAGTGAGAGGCGGTTTACCTTTTTAAGGAGTGTTTCATGAAAGTATAAGGTGCATGCTGGAGCAGAAATATAACCACAATTTTCATAGCTATATTACTTGACATTAAGTTGCATTATTGTAGCAACTTTTTTTATTATTCTTTTATTTTTTTCATTAATAATATCCTACTTTACGTCCATGATAAAGAATTGAATTGTTTTAATGTTTATTCTGTGTTTGTATTTTACTGCATTGATATGTCCGAAATGTTTCCGTGTATACCTCCTGGTGCATTCCAGAAGGTGTGTGTGTACTGTTTGTTCGTGCCTATTATCATTTGCAAAAGAGCAAAAGTATTTTGCTAATTGCACAAGACCAAAAACAAGTGAATGAAACAAAGAAATAAAAACAAGAGTGGAGCAAGACGGAACCTATGCAAAGCAAAGAATTTGTCTTGTTTTATGTTCTTTTTCACTTAATAAAGAAGCTTACAGATAAGATTTTGATGACTGGCGAAGGTGGCCGTGGGTGCTCATGGTTATATGAGGGAGGTCAGTCAAAGGTCAAACATTTCGCAACATTTACAGCCACTGAGAGATATTCACGGGTGGCAGCAAGCATTGCATAAGTGCGTTCAACTGTCAGTGAACGGCAGACAGCACCCTGCGCTTTTATTGTTGCTTTTGTGAAGTTTGAACCCAAGAAATGGCCCACTTGAGCTTTGTAGCTCAACAAAGTGAGTGTCACTTTTGAAGACCACTCATAGTACTAGTACGCCCGGCATCCTGAAGGCCTCAGTATGCTTCAAAGTGCTTATCGAATGTTAGACATGATCGTATCAAAAAAAAAAACTTTTCCGATAGCAGAATCAGAGAGAAACTGTACGCCATTGATGGGCCAGGTGAGAGAGTCACACGACTACTTCCACCACATTTTGTGCGTGTAACCGGAGGGCAACCTTTATAGCAGCCGCGGTCAGATGCCACTTGTACTGCCTAGTTTGTCTGAAGCATAGTGAAGCCAAAACTGTCCCCCTTTTTTAACATGAACAGGCCATACAAACCCCCTCCCTCTCCAAGGTAAGGCCATCCTTTGCTTTCCAAGGACGGTTTCGTCACAGATTGCTTTACAGGAGGAGAAGAAGTCCGGAACAAATTCAACTTGGATTATCTGACTGAGCAACAACAGTAGAGCTGCACTGTCAGTCTCGTCCTCAGTTA
Organism: Enoplosus armatus; assembly: GCF_043641665.1. Lineage (NCBI taxonomy): Eukaryota > Metazoa > Chordata > Actinopteri > Centrarchiformes > Enoplosidae > Enoplosus > Enoplosus armatus. The sequence continues at coordinate 2,168,796 of NC_092196.1, read as the reverse complement.
GTTTACGACACTTTCAAAAAGATACTCAAACAACAGAGCTGTTCTTACAAGTATGTAAGAGTGCATAAAAGCTACTCAGTTAAGTTAGTGAGAATTCATGCATTATAGTATGCATACAATTTCATACATTTTGACTTGTTTGTACCGGAACGCTGCCACAGTTTAATGCCTCTATTTCACCGTTCAAACATCCATCAAACATCACAGCAGACTTTTTTTTTTTAGGATTTATGTTCTTTATTCAGGCACCTTGCATTGCAGGATTACGTGTGTTCCCCCGTCACCTCCAGGTTTCCATCGAGGACTGAGCACACAGAGACCAAGAAAAAAAACCCATCTCCCCTATGATGGAGTACTACCTGGCCCCAGGTTTTCTATGTACCACACAAAGGCTTGTGCAAGCCTTTTAACTCATACTAAGAGAAGCAACCACATCGCACCAATCCTTGCCGCCCTTCACTGGTTCCCCGTCCGTTTCTTTCAGTTGATTTCAATATCATTTCAACAGATTTGACTGCTTGTTTTTTTTTTTAAATATTTGAATGGCCAGGCTCCGGCTTATATATATGTGATCTGCTGACTCCCCCATGCGCGTGATCGCTGCTTAAAGATCCTGTGGCAGGGCCCTGCTAACTGTCCCAAAATCTGGACTTGTCCCTGAAGGCAATGGGGCCTTTGCTGTCCTTAAGATCTCAGGCAGACAAACTCTGTGTCGTCTTTTAAATCCCTTCTTAAAACTCCCTTGATGGTGTTTGTTGTATTTATTTCAATTATTTGGTCTTTGTTTTGGATCTTATTGACTTCTATCATTTGTTTTTCTTGTAAAGCACTAAGTAACTTTGCTTTTGAAAGGTGCTATGAAATAAATAAAGTTATTTTCATTATTGTAGGTACAATAGGTACAATCCAATCAAGTTATTCATGGGTTTAACTATCACACACAGCGCTGTTACAAAGAGGCCAAACCTGGTGCCTTTGTAGGCCTACTTTGACTGTTTAGCTGACCGCAGAATGTAGCTCTAAGAATAAGACTTCTTATCTCTTTTCTTTTCAGCTACTCTAAAGTCCGCCAGCCCAACACTTTTATGGCTTACATTTTCTCATTTCTTCTTTTTGATTTCAACTGCAAACTAGGCACCGGTGTAATAAACACTGTATACTGCAAATATCACAGTTACAGGTTGCTGTTCTGCACTTAGCCTTCCCACCATGTTTTTCTTTTATCAGTACAGCCTTGCAGTTGCCAAACCTTATGCAACTCAGGAGTTAGGAAAACCATCACAACCCGCTGTAACCTCACACCCAGAGGGACAACGTCCTGCTGAGGGAAGACAAATTATCCCAGGGGGAAAAGGGAAGATGAGGAGAAGCAGAAGACAAACAATAGAAAACAATCTCTTGACAGTTAAACGTAAAAGGGTAGAAGAAGGTCTCTGAGGCAATGGGCAAGTGTAAGAAACCCGATGCTGTGTGAGAAGAACCAATCCCACACAAAATCTTAGGGTCTTGTGAGTCGAGAGGGTCTGAGTTCAAGAAGTAAGAGAAAATCGTCCAAAACCCATTGCGAAGTGGAAACGGTGAGACACTGGCTGAACAAACATATGACAAAATGCTCATTTTGTGCTAACATAAGCGTGCATGGTTAATGGTAATACATCAGACATTGTTACATTTTTTTTATTTAAATGGCAAAGTGCTCCGATTTTACCACCAAATACACCAGTAGATACCTAATTTAGATAACCCAGTTTTTTTTTTGAGGTGGTACCCGAGTGGTCCAATCAGATTTCAGAGCTTGACCTTGTCTGGCCACCCCGTAGACACACCCCTGCATCAAACTGAAAATGTAGTCCAGGTCGGGGCACTTCAGAGCACTCAACACAAGTCAAAGGATCGGTCACAGCTGAGAGACAGGTGAGTCATTTATGAATTGTACAGAACTAAATACTGGCCAAATTAGTCGTGACATTCATTATTATATTACAAAGAGTACGGTCTAGACCTATATGTCAAGTGTCATGAGATCACTTTTGTTGTGATTTGGCGCTACATAAACAACACTGAATTGAATTGAATTGAACTGATCAACATTCTTAAAAAATGTGAAAGGCTAACGTGATATCTGAATGAAAATCCAGTGTATTTCTATAATGACAGTGCACCTTTTCGGACAAATTCCATTCATGTAAGAATGTGAATAGATCAACTGAGAGTCATCCAAACCATCTCATGTTGTTTTGTGTAATGTGAGTCATGGGTCGATAAAAATGTGATTTAATAGACACACGGACTTGAGCGCTTTCTCTGGTGTTGAGGGGAATAATCAACCTTCCCATCCGCACTCTAGTAGCTCTTTAGGGGCAAGGCCATTTCTGCTGAACCAGGGAGCTTTATTGTGTTTGTGATAGTGTGCTGTTGGCTCATAATGTGCCGGCACTTCCCTTTTCTTTTCTTTTTTTATTGCTGGTGGTGACAGCAGCTCATATGGTCAGAAAACATTTGGGTCAGTTTGGCAAAAGGTAGCCCAACTCTTAACCCCAAGCCAAACCATCTGAACTTTTAATGTGGTAATGTGGTAGAGCTGGACTACAAATTCCCACGTTTCTTCTCTTTTGCCTCTCCTCAGTTGTTAATTTGTGTTCTAGGATTCAGTTATGAAAGGAGGACTTCGCCCTGTCCCATGTCAGGTTGGAAGGCGCAAGGTAGCACAAGTTGTGGATAGAGCTGGGTGTGGTCCAGGTCTCCTCATCATCAGATCATCTGTTTTTTCTTTTTAGATAATTTTTTTTGGCATTGGGCGGCATGGTGGCGCAGTGGTTAGCACTGTCGCACGGGAGGAAAAGCTGGTTAGAGCAGGTTGGCCCACGTCTGCCCCCGTCATGTCGAAGTGTCCTTGAGCAAGACACTGAACCCTAAGTTGCTCCCGGTGGAGACCAGCACCTTGCATGGCAGCTCGGTCGCCGTTGGTGTGTGAATGGGTGAATGAGACTTAGCTGTAAAGCGCATTGGGCTATATAAGTGAGACCATTTATTGGGACAGCTGTTGGTGACGTGTAGCAAAGGCTGGAATCAAACCCCGGCTGCTATGGTAAGGACTGTCTGCATTGGTGAGCTACCGGGGCGCCCCCTGGTTGATGTCAGAGTGTAACTCACACTGCACAGCCTGGTGACTGACGTCGACTAGATGAAGGGAGAGGCCTGGCTGGACTGGCGGCAGGGTCTCCTGAAGAGGCTGTCAGCATTGCTATGCTATGGATGATCTCAAAGTTGTACTCGCCAAGTCTCTTTGTTAGCCTGGTGCGATGGTTAGCAAGGGCTTGAGTTGCCGCACTTAGCAGGTTTCAGTTTCAGATTGGCCTGGTGAAGCCGGTGGAAAACCTGGCCAAGCCACTACAGCATCTCTGACACATTCCTGCCCAGCACAATAATGTCGTCCAAGTAGACCAGGCAGTTCTCCCGCTGCATGCCGGCCAAGATGTGGTCCATCTGTCGCTCGAACGTTGCCAGAGCATTGCATAGTCGAAATGGCATGACGTTTCACTCCAATAGTCCATTTCTGGTGCAGGAGGCCGCTGCTTTATGCGCTCTAGGGGTCATGCTGGAAGCAAGGTCCAGTGTGCTGAACTATTTGGCAGTAGAGAGGGTGTCCAGTGAGTCTTGGATGCGGTGCAACAGGTATGTGTCTTTAACGGTGACATTCAGGGCTCTGTAGTCTATGTTGAGGCATACGTCCCTTGTGTGCGTGCATGAACGTGCTGTGTACTTGTAAGGTCCCGGTTTGGGGTTTTCAAAGTATGGTCACCCTAAGCTAGTGGCATAGCTGTGTTGTGCAGCTTTAATGGCTGGGCATGAGTTTGGTGATTATGCACGTAGAGTCATGGGTCTTTGCTTTGTATGCTGGCCCCATTAGCACCAACAAAGGGTTTTGTGCTTCATAACTTGTGGTGTTTCAGTCACTCCACGCCCTCTTTTTAACTGTCTCTTCTTCACAGAGGAAGGGGTTCAAATGTTCATATCGTTCATTTCTGTCTGGTTTGGCCACCATTTTAGCTTAGCTTCTTGGCCAGGTGACCTTTGTCACGGTTTATTTTACCGCGCTTATGCTCACCACTGCTGTTCTGTTCAACGTGAGAAGGTCCTGGAAGCACAGGGGAGATTGTTGTTTGTTTTCCTCCAGGGCCGAGGTCAGTTCTTACTCTGGGGGCTAATCCCTCAAACAACAGACTTTACTTGGGTCTTGGGAAGCTGCGGCATTTATTAACTGACACACCGTAACCTATGCTGCAGGACTCGCAAACGAATTGTTCTTTTTTCGACGACTCTTAAAGAGGAACGAGTTAACCCGATTCACAAGCAGAAGTGAATCCCAAACCCTGCTTCCGTATTGGCGCATACGCAGATGTGCACAAGAGCCAGGTGAGCTGGAAGTTAACCGGTCAGTTCTGCACACACCACAGAGCCAAAGAAAGAGTGAGAGCTGCGGCTCAGCCACAACTAAACGAAAGCGGAGAACATGTGATTAGTATCTATTGAATAAAACGTATTTTATTGCTTGTGTTTGCATTATGGTGGCATTTAACAGAGTTTGTTTATTTATTAAACTAAAAAAAAAAAAAAAAAAAGCGAAGACAGCTAGAGCTGGAGAACCAAAAGAGGCGTTCAGGCGTCGGCTCGCTGGTGGCGGGTGAACAAACCGAACCCGGGAAAAGAACCGACCTTCCCATCACTGACTGCTAACCTTTTCCCTCTGCTCTGCTGCATTCACTGTCACTCTTTTTATTCATTCTCTCACTCACTCAGCCATTCCCTAAAGCTACGGTTCCCAACCTTTTTCTCATAAGCGATCCCTATTTTACCATTGTACATACACTGATGACCCCCACCGGCCCCCACCCACATACAATTCCAGAAGAGGGGGGAAAGCAGCCTACTTCTTTTGAAATATCTTTATGTACATTTCATTATGAACAGAACAGTTAACTGTATAATGAACCTCAATAGTGAACTTAATACCTGCAGGAAGTTACTATAAATTTCTGAATAGACTATTTCCTGTGGATATTGCAAAGTATCAGACGAGATTTCCTTATATTTTTAGGAGCACAATTCTATGTCTGTATTATGATTTTCTATTAATTTCACTATCATATGTACATTTTAATAGTCCAAGCAGCCTGGCTTTATAATGAATACATAAGAAGATATAAACTCACCAACCAATGAATAACCCTTACATTTAGTTGTTAATTAAATATATGTATATTATATTTTATATAAGGACACTGCCCTAAAAGGAGCTACACTACTCTTATATCACACTGTTCCATTAGTTGTTAAATATAAATCTAATTGATTTTGAGACATATTTAGAGTTACCACTTTCTATATTTACAAAAACCCTGGTTTTCCATTGAAACGCGGTGTCGGTGTGTGTGTGTGTGTGTGTGTGAGGGAGAGAGAGAGAGAGAGAGAGAGAGAGAGAGAGAGAGAGAGAGAGACAGTTTCCGCGTCTCTCGCGGGGGACGCCCCGCGCGTTCGTGAAAGCCGACAAAGTTGCGCGCGCGCACTTCAATACCGGCTCGAGCCGGTAAAGAGCTGCAAAAACAGGCAGGAAATAGTCCACCGAAGACAAAAGATGCGGCCGGTTGTGACAGAGCGAAAATAGACCAAAGCAATACTGGCTTTACTGTTAGTATATTCATATAAATATATATATATATATGTATATATGTGTATATATATGAAAAGACGAGGAGATAGGAACCCCGGCCGTGTCACACCAGGAGGCAGCTTTTCCAACCTCTCGGGTTCGCTCTGCGGTAAGTAAGACGTCAACTTGGCCGCTCCAGCTGTGGGATGCTGCCTGGCCCCGGCCGTTCCGCTTTGTGAAGGTGTGGATGAAAACGGTAACGTCAGGACGGCTTCTGGGTGTGTGAGAATAACGATGCCAGGGCACATCTGTGTCGATACTAATGAGACTGACGACATCAGTGAGTCCAGTTGTCGACGCCAGACAGGCACGCGCGCAGGTAGAACGCAAGTAGCCGGTGTAAGTTTGATATTCATTTATCTACGAGGTCAAACGTGAAAAGCTTAGAATAAGTGTAAACCCAGCGGAACTGTTGAGCTCCTACTTGCGTGAGACACATTGACATCATCCCTCCTCTTCCTCCTGCTCCTCCTCTGCACTGCGGATTGCCTGACCGCGTGGCACACATGGCGTTTAGAGCCTAATGATAATAGAACACTGTATCTTACATTGAAAGACCCGAAGGAGCCAATGTTACATAACAAAGAAACGCATTACAATCACAGTGGGGAGTGCTCCTCCCCAGGTGAGTCACTCCAGTGTCACAACCCCCCCCCCCCCCCCCCCCCCCCACGCCCTTTCCCCTACTGATATGATAGTTCATGATAATAATTAGAACAATTCTGGGAGGTATCTATCTGTGTCATGTGTTTTGCTTGTAAATCTTCAATCTCTAATAATGAATCAGTTGATGCCAAGAAAAAGAAAGAGGATCAAGCAGAACCTGTTGTACTAATAAAGGCTTTAGCTGTGGATCCATCCTCCTAGTGCACTTGCGCCGACCGTGCATGCAGCCTGTTACAGTCGCTCCTGTTTGTTTTCAGATTTTTTCTTAACTCAGTACTTTTTAACATACTTTGCATAGGGTTAGATGCTTCTTTTTGAAAGATCTCTTTGACTTTTTGGGCCCGTATCCAGCGGCCATTAGTGGTAATCCATTTTAGAGGGTTACTCCAGGGATTCAGCATTGCACATCCATAAAGTTGTGGGACGTTCAAGGGACAGGTTTGACTTTTGTTTTTTTTTGTTTTTTTTTAAAGAGGGTCATCACCTTTAGTTCGTAATGCCGGCTTTCTGAGATCTCAAGCCCAGCTGGAGATAACCCTGATGACATCATCAGGGCCCACATCTCAGTGGAGTGCCCCTTTAAGGAGAGCTTCACTTTCCGGTTTTTGTTTCAGTACCCAAATTTGGGGATTAGGCCATTTTACAAGCTTTAATATCACTTTACTGCAATGAGACATTCTTTTTTTTAAATCGTCAATTTAGAATAAGATAGAGAATAGAAGTATAAATTGATTCATGAGTAATGTTGTATAAAGAATGTTAAACTTGCTAGATAGAAATTGCATTGTTGTTGCTGATAATTGGTTGATAATAAAAGACAAAGCAACAGAGCACCTACAATTGTAACAACAATCAGTAACTGCATCATTTCGAACAAACATGTACTGCTGATTATCATGAATGAAAAAAGTTACACATGGACAGACAAAATTTGGACATTACAAAAAAAAAAGGTCTATGTCTAATCTAGGGCCGCTAATAATTGTTTTCATTTTAGGTTCATCTGTCAAATGTGTTTTCAGCTAATCAATTAATCATTTGTCTATATAAAACGTCAGAAAACAGTAAAAGAAAAAAAAAGCCCATTATAGGTTTTCTGTCTGGTTTTGTCTGGCCAACAGTCCAAGTTTTTGATTAGTTGACCAATGGTTTCAGGTCTAGTTTAGTCCTTAAACAGATGCAGTCTACAGGATGTACATCCAATATCTGATGTTAACAAAGAATCAAATAACTGCAAAGTGGGGGAAAAAAAAGGAAAGAGAATTAAAGCTTGTCGACTCTGCAACTATCAGGGCTTTTTAACCTCTTGTTTTCACAGCACATTTAGTGGTTGGTTCAGCCTCAGGCTGTATGGGAAACCGGCCTACTATACTAGCAGTGCGTGCTGATTTGGCATAAAATGTAGCATGTAGCATGTAGCATGCAGTATGCAAACAAAAGCAAAATATGTAGTATGTCAAAATGATTCTGAACAAATCTCCAGTATGCATCGGACCAGTCTACCTCGCCTACTGTGTCCCACAATGCAAAGCACAGGCGGTGGTTTCCCATTGATGTTACATGAACTTTCACTTATTTCACCGCAGCAGTCCAGAATCTGTTTCCAAACAAATTTATGGCAAGAAATGAGCAACCCAGTTTCTGAATCTTACCTCATATTAGACCTACAAGGCCTCATTATTATTTCTGCTTTCCAAAACCAGAAACCTGCTAAGCCTGGCCGGGCATACTGCAAAATAAATTGATTTGACTGCATTTGTCGGTAGTACGTGGCAGTCGGTTTCAAATACAGCCACAGTGTTCTAATCAACTGTGTTTTCGGCAGTAGCAGGAAGCCGTTTTCACCAAAAATCGTAGTGGACTCCTTCTGTGGCCAAGAAAATCAACAAATGCAGCCATAAGAGGACAAAATAAGCTCTGTTTCTCCCCCCAGGTGGCCTGCTGTAGCCATGAGGGTGCCCCATTCCCAGCGTTGTTTGGGTCCAAATGTTTACCCAGAGGTGCCCGATGGCGGCTGGGGCTGGGCTGTGGCCCTGGCCTTCTTCGTGGTGGAGGTCTGCACCTATGGGACCCTCAAGAGCCTGGGTGTCTTCCTCCAGGATCTGATGGAAGAGTTTGGGGAGAGCAACAGCCGAGTGTCATGGGTCATCTCCATCTGCGTCTTCATCTTTACCTTCACTGGTCAGTCAGAAGCTTTACAGAAAATATTGATTACCCTCTAATGATCATTAGTCTGGATGATCTGGGGCCAGTTGTTCAAAAGTAATCCGATGGGATTACGGCTATCGGATTGGATGAAATCTTGAAAATGGGTCTCTCAAAAGGAAATCTGGATTCTGAAAATCAGATCGGATTACATAATCCAATCCTGTTGTTAATCTGGATAAAACCCTCAGTTTTAGCAGGATTGGGATCATTTTGATCCAAAAGAACATGATGATTCTGATCCCAGCTGAAGGGTGGATTCAGGGTGGATTTCAGGATCAAAATGTCATAAAAACCTCAAAATTGATCACAAATAATCTTAAATCATGTGATTTAAATACATTACACATACAAAATCTGACAATTTAAAAAGTATTAAGGGTGATCCCAATCCAATTTTCTTTGACAAATCGGTACAAAAGTACGACTGATTGCCTCATCCTGGTTAGAAGGGAAAAAAGGGTTTTCCAAATCCGGATCATTCTGATCCCGATTAAATTTTTTGAACAACTGGCCCCTGATGATTATCAGAGATCTTCTTCTTAGTTGCAAACAGTAAACCACTTTTTCACTGTGATCAGCTTCTACAGTAACCTGATTTCTTAAATACCGTGTAAATGTTGTGTAAAACTGGTTTATGCATTCGAGGTAGAGGATTCTGATATCCCGGCTAACTTTGTCCTGGAGAAAGCTGACTTCTTGGCCATGTAAACACATAACCAACCGGTTTCTAATCCGCTTTTCACAATGTAGACATGAGCAGGACAAAGACTTGAGACACAGAAAGTACCACTGTGACAGCAGAGCAGCAGGACACAGAGCCATGCCTCCATGTAGGGCTGCAACTAATGATTACTTGCATCATCAATTAATCAGCTGATAATTGTTTAGTCCATGAAATGTCAGAAAATGGCCGACCGACAGTCCAAAACCCAAAGACATTCAGTTTACTATGACTATTTAACTAAGAAACACAGCAAATGTTTCTACTCACATTATAAGTTGAATATTGGACCAGGATCGGCTTCCAAACTATTCGTGATGTCACAAATCACGCTCGTAGGCCCCGCCCCTTAAAAAAATCAGGTTTTCAAGGAGCTCAGAGAAGCTTTCCACTTTCAGCAGATGAACGGAAAAACAGCCTTCTTGTGTCAAACTCTGCACATACATCATTCTGCACAGTGAAGCTCAAACATCCAACTGTAGCAACAAGAAGAGAAAGGGGAGGGGGGCTCTAAATAACTTACTTACAGCAGAAATGTGGTTACTGATCTGCTGCATGTATATGTGGATCTACAGTATCCAGTAAACATACTGATGCCCCATTCTAAGACTGGACTAATAACCTTTAACAGAATTATGAATAAACTCACCCACCCATAATGTCTGCACAGTAATAACACACCTATGTGACCCAAAGTTCAAAGGAATTGAATAAAATGACTGTTCTGTCTGTACTGCCCCGCCCTCCCCACCCCCAGCCCCCCTGTCCATGATGCTGAGCAACCGCTTCGGCTATCGTCCAGTGGTAATGGTGGGAGGCTTCCTCATCAGCCTGGGAACCGTCACCTCCGCCTTCGCCAGCTCCATCAACGAGATGTACATCACCATCGGCTTTGTTTCAGGTGCTTACCAAAGTCACACCACCACAGCCGTCAGCTCATCCATCTATTTGTCTGTCTGTCTACATCCATCCATCCATCCATCTGTCTGTCTGTCTGTCTGTCTGTCTGTTTATCTATCTATCTATCTATCTATCTATCTATCTATCTGTCTATCTGTCTATCTGTCTGTCTGTCTACATCCATCTATCTGACTGCCTGCCTGTCTGTCTGTCTGTCTGTCTACATCCATCTATCTGTCTCTGTCTGCCTGTCTGTCTGTCTGTCTACATCCATCGATCTGTCTCTGTCTGTCTGTCTGTCTATGTATCTGTCTGTCTGTCTATCTGTCTGTCTGTCTACATCCATCTATCTGTCTCTGTCTATCTATCTATCTATCCATCTATCTGTCTGTCTGTCTGTCTGTCTACATCCATCTATCTGACTGCCTATCTGTCTATCCATCTATCTGTCTGTCTACATCCATCTATCTGTCTCTGTCTGTCTGTCTGTCTGTCTATCTGTCTCTGTCTATCTATCTATCCATCTATCTGTCTGTCTACATCCATCTATCTGACTGCCTGCCTGTCTGTCTGTCTGTCTATCCATCTATCTGTCTGTCTGTCTACATCCATCTATCTGTCTCTGTCTGTCTGCCTGTCTGTCTGTCTGTCTACATCCATCGATCTGTCTCTGTCTATCTATCTATCCATCTATCTGTCTGTCTGTCTGTCTACATCCATCTATCTGACTGCCTGCCTGTCTGTCTGTCTGTCTATCCATCTATCTGCCTGTCTACATCCATCTATCTGTCTCTGTCTATCTGTCTGTCTATCTGTCTCTGTCTATCTATCTATCCATCTATCTGTCTGTCTACATCCATCTATCTGACTGCCTGCCTGTCTGTCTGTCTGTCTATCCATCTATCTGTCTCTGTCTGTCTGCCTGTCTGTCTGTCTACATCCATCGATCTGTCTCTATCTATCTATCTATCTATCTATCTATCTATCTATCTATCTATCTATCTATCTATCCATCTATCTGTCTGTCTGTCTGTCTACATCCATCTATCTGACTGCCTGTCTGTCTGTCTGTTTGTCTGTCTATCCATCTATCTGCCTGTCTACATCCATCTATCTGTCTCTGTCTATCTCTCTGTCTATCTGTCTCTGTCTATCTATCTATCTATCCATCTATCTGTCTGTCTGCCTATCTATCTATCTATCTATCTATCTGACTGCCTGCCTGTCTGTCTGTCTGTCTGTCTGTCTACATCCATCTATCTGACTGCCTGCCTGTCTGTCTGTCTGTCTATCCATCTATCTGTCTACATCCATCGATCTATCTCTGTCTGTCTATTTATCTATCTGTCTGTCTATGTGTCTGTCTGTCCGTCTGTCTGTCTGTCTGCCCCATCTACCTGTTTGTTGAAGTATGTGTCTGTCTGTCTGTCTGTCTGTCTATGTGTCTGTCTGTCTGTCTGTCTGTCTATGTGTCTGTCTATGTGTCTGTCTGTCTGTCTGTCTGTCTGTCTGTCTGTCTGTCTATGTGTCTGTCTGTCTACCTGCTTGTTGATCTGTCTGTCTGTCTGTCTGTCTACATCCATCTATCTGACTGCCTGCCTGTCTGTCTGTCTGTCTGTCTACATCCATCTATCTGTCTCTGTCTGCCTGTCTGTCTGTCTACATCCATCGATCTGTCTCTGTCTGTCTGTCTGTCTATGTATCTGTCTGTCTGTCTATCTATCTGTCTGTCTGTCTACATCCATCTATCTGTCTCTGTCTATCTATCTATCCATCTATCTGTCTGTCTGTCTGTCTACATCCATCTATCTGACTGCCTATCTGTCTATCCATCTATCTGTCTGTCTACATCCATCTATCTGTCTCTGTCTGTCTGTCTGTCTATCTATCTATCCATCTATCTGTCTGTCTACATCCATCTATCTGACTGCCTGCCTGTCTGTCTGTCTGTCTGTCTATCCATCTATCTGTCTGTCTGTCTACATCCATCTATCTGTCTCTGTCTGTCTGCCTGTCTGTCTGTCTGTCTACATCCATCGATCTGTCTCTGTCTATCTATCTATCCATCTATCTGTCTGTCTGTCTGTCTACATCCATCTATCTGACTGCCTGCCTGTCTGTCTGTCTGTCTATCCATCTATCTGCCTGTCTACATCCATCTATCTGTCTCTGTCTATCTGTCTGTCTATCTGTCTCTGTCTATCTATCTATCCATCTATCTGTCTGTCTACATCCATCTATCTGACTGCCTGCCTGTCTGTCTGTCTGTCTGTCTATCCATCTATCTGTCTGTCTGTCTACATCCATCTATCTGTCTCTGTCTGTCTGCCTGTCTGTCTGTCTACATCCATCGATCTGTCTCTATCTATCTATCTATCTATCTATCTATCCATCTATCTGTCTGTCTGTCTGTCTACATCCATCTATCTGACTGCCTGTCTGTCTGTCTGTTTGTCTGTCTATCCATCTATCTGCCTGTCTACATCCATCTATCTGTCTCTGTCTATCTTTCTGTCTATCTGTCTCTGTCTATCTATCTATCCATCTATCTGTCTGTCTGTCTGTCTGTCTGTCTGTCTGCCTGTCTATCTATCTATCTATCTATCTATCTATCTGACTGCCTGCCTGTCTGTCTGTCTGTCTGTCTGTCTGTCTGTCTGTCTGTCTGTCTACATCCATCTATCTGACTGCCTGCCTGTCTGTCTGTCTGTCTATCCATCTATCTGTCTACATCCATCGATCTGTCTCTGTCTGTCTATTTATCTATCTGTCTGTCTGTCTGTCTGTCTGTCTGTCTGCCCCATCTACCTGTTTGTTGAAGTATGTGTCTGTCTATGTGCCTGTCTGTCTGTCTGTCTGTCTGTCTGTCTGTCTGTCTGTCTATGTGTCTGTCTACCTGCTTGTTGATGTAAGTGTGTGTCTATCTGTCTGTCTGTCTATGTGTGTGTCTGTCTGCCTGTCTGTCTGCCTGTCTGTCTATCCATCTATCTGACTGCCTGCCTGTCTGTCTGTCTGTCTATCCATCTATCTGTCTGTCTGTCTGTCTACATCCATCTATCTGTCTCTGTCTGTCTGCCTGTCTGTCTGTCTGTCTACATCCATCGATCTGTCTCTGTCTATCTATCTATCCATCTATCTGTCTGTCTGTCTACATCCATCTATCTGACTGCCTGTCTGTCTGTCTGTCTGTCTGTCTATCCATCCATCTGCCTGTCTACATCCATCTATCTGTCTCTGTCTATCTGTCTGTCTATCTGTCTCTGTCTATCTATCTATCCATCTATCTGTCTGTCTACATCCATCTATCTGACTGCCTGCCTGTCTGTCTGTCTGTCTGTCTATCCATCTATCTGTCTGTCTGTCTACATCCATCTATCTGTCTCTGTCTGTCTGCCTGTCTGTCTGTCTGTCTACATCCATCGATCTGTCTCTGTCTATCTATCTATCCATCTATCTGTCTGTCTGTCTGTCTACATCCATCTATCTGACTGCCTGCCTGTCTGTCTGTCTGTCTATCCATCTATCTGCCTGTCTACATCCATCTATCTGTCTCTGTCTATCTGTCTGTCTATCTGTCTCTGTCTATCTATCTATCCATCTATCTGTCTGTCTACATCCATCTATCTGACTGCCTGCCTGTCTGTCTGTCTGTCTGTCTATCCATCTATCTGTCTGTCTGTCTACATCCATCTATCTGTCTCTGTCTGTCTGCCTGTCTGTCTGTCTACATCCATCGATCTGTCTCTATCTATCTATCTATCTATCTATCTATCCATCTATCTGTCTGTCTGTCTGTCTACATCCATCTATCTGACTGCCTGTCTGTCTGTCTGTTTGTCTGTCTATCCATCTATCTGCCTGTCTACATCCATCTATCTGTCTCTGTCTATCTTTCTGTCTATCTGTCTCTGTCTATCTATCTATCCATCTATCTGTCTGTCTGTCTGTCTGTCTGTCTGTCTGCCTGTCTATCTATCTATCTATCTATCTATCTATCTGACTGCCTGCCTGTCTGTCTGTCTGTCTGTCTGTCTGTCTGTCTGTCTGTCTGTCTACATCCATCTATCTGACTGCCTGCCTGTCTGTCTGTCTGTCTATCCATCTATCTGTCTACATCCATCGATCTGTCTCTGTCTGTCTATTTATCTATCTGTCTGTCTGTCTGTCTGTCTGTCTGCCCCATCTACCTGTTTGTTGAAGTATGTGTCTGTCTATGTGCCTGTCTGTCTGTCTGTCTGTCTGTCTGTCTGTCTGTCTGTCTATGTGTCTGTCTACCTGCTTGTTGATGTAAGTGTGTGTCTATCTGTCTGTCTGTCTATGTGTGTGTCTGTCTGCCTGTCTGTCTGCCTGTCTGTCTATCCATCTATCTGACTGCCTGCCTGTCTGTCTGTCTGTCTATCCATCTATCTGTCTGTCTGTCTGTCTACATCCATCTATCTGTCTCTGTCTGTCTGCCTGTCTGTCTGTCTGTCTACATCCATCGATCTGTCTCTGTCTATCTATCTATCCATCTATCTGTCTGTCTGTCTACATCCATCTATCTGACTGCCTGTCTGTCTGTCTGTCTGTCTGTCTATCCATCCATCTGCCTGTCTACATCCATCTATCTGTCTCTGTCTATCTGTCTGTCTATCTGTCTCTGTCTATCTATCTATCCATCTATCTGTCTGTCTACATCCATCTATCTGACTGCCTGCCTGTCTGTCTGTCTGTCTGTCTATCCATCTATCTGTCTGTCTGTCTACATCCATCTATCTGTCTCTGTCTGTCTGCCTGTCTGTCTGTCTACATCCATCGATCTGTCTCTATCTATCTATCTATCCATCTATCTGTCTGTCTGTCTGTCTACATCCATCTATCTGACTGCCTGTCTGTCTGTCTGTTTGTCTGTCTATCCATCTATCTGCCTGTCTACATCCATCTATCTGTCTCTGTCTATCTATCTATCCATCTATCTATCTATCTATCTATCTATCTGACTGCCTGCCTGTCTGTCTACATCCATCTATCTGACTGCCTGCCTGTCTGTCTGTCTGTCTGTCTATCCATCTATCTGTCTACATCCATCGATCTGTCTCTGTCTGTCTATTTATCTATCTGTCTGTCTGTCTATGTGTCTGTCTGTCCATCTGTCTGTCCGTCTGTCTGTCTGTCTGTCTGTCCCATCTACCTGTTTGTTGAAGTATGTGTCTGTCTGTGTCTGTCTGTCTGTCTATGTGTCTGTCTGTCTATCTGCTTGTTGATCTGTCTGTCTGTCTGTCTGTCTGTCTACCTGCTTGTTGATGTAAGTGTGTCTATCTGTCTGTCTGTCTATGTGTGTGTCTGTCTGCCTGTCTGTCTGCCTGTCTGTCTACCTGCTTGTTGATGTATGTCTGTCTGTCTACCTGCTTGTTGATGTATGTGTGTGTCTGTCTGTCTGTCTGTCTGTCTGTCTGTCTGTCTCTCTATGTGTCTGTCTGTCTACCTGCTTGTTGATGTAAGTGTGTGTCTATCTGTCTGTCTGTCTATGTGTCTGTCTGCCTGTCTGTCTATGTGTCTGCCTGTCTGTCTACCTGCTTGTTGATGTATGTCTGTCTGTCTACCTGCTTGTTGATGTATGTGTGTGTCTGTCTGTCTGCCTGTCTGTCTATGTGTCTGCCTGTCTGTCTACCTGCTTGTTGATGTATGTCTGTCTATCTGTCTATGTGTATGTCTGCCTGTCTCTCTGTCTGCCTGCTTGTTGATGTATGTGTGTGTCTGTCTGTCTGTCTATGTGTCTGTCTGCCTGTCTGTCTATGTGTCTGCCTGTCTGTCTACCTGCTTGTTGATGTATGTGTCTGCCGTTTACAGAGTGACCTTTGCCCTGCAGACGTGTTGTCTTGTTGAACAGCCTGTCATGAGTGAACTAAAGGGACTCCTAGCAGTGTCAACAAACAAAAAAACGCATCAGTCTGTCTCTTCCAGAACTGTCCAATGACTGAGAGCTGATCAGCCTCCTCTAAAACGCCCCACAGTGAAGTCTACTCCACGATCTTAACTCTCTAGGGAAGGACTGACAGAACAGAACAGAACAGAACAGAACAGAACAGAGCCTTCCTCAAAATACTCTAAATTCCCTTTCAGATCAGGACTGATGGAACAGGAAGTGGCTGAGGAGGAAGGAATACACTTCCTGAATGAAAGTCATGGATTGGATGATGAACAAATTGGTGAAACTTAACTTTTCTTTTCTTGGACAGAAAGCACTGCTAGCCCTCCCACCATGTTTACCATGTCTGTCTGTCCTCTGAAACAGACCCCTAGCTAATTTGACAACCCCTTCTCCTCTCCCCATCTCTCTCTCCTTTTTTTTTTTTTGTCTTTACATGCCTATTTTCTTTTAGCAGCAGCTGCAGCAAAGCTGAGTCATCTCACGCAGCCAAAGGAGTGACCTGACACCTTTGACATCTTTGACACACACACACCCCCCCCTTTTGCCATGCAGTGTTCCTACCATGCGGGCCAGTGGCTGTGATGCCCCCCTTTTCTCTTCTCCCCTTTGTTTACAGGCCTTGGCTACTGCCTCACCTTCCTCCCCACTGTCACCATCCTAGCCCAGTACTTCTCCAGAAGGCGAGCCCTCGCCACCTCCGTCGCTTCCTCCGGAGAATCCTTCGCCATGTTTGCATTTGCTCCAGGCGAGTGTTCAGTCTCATTACCCACTGCTGCCCATCATGAAGTGGAACTAATTGACAATAATTGTTATATTGAGTGTGAAAGTTCCTTATTTACCTCGGAAGCAGTTGTTTGACATAAAAAGCTAGCTACTAGCTTTTTCTGGGGCTTTTAACCACATCCCCTCAGTGGGTCGACTTTGTTGAAACATGCGTCTGCAGAGAGCGACAGCAGCCATTTGTTGGCAACTGAGCAAACCTAGGTGACAAATACACTGCATTTCCTGTGACTGCTTCACAATAAAAGCCCGCCCTCGTTATTTTTCTCCAGTTGAAAACCTTGAATGTGAATCAGCAGCAGGACGACATGTTGGGCTGGCATCAGTGGTAACTTCACCCAGCTCTGATGCGACTGAAGGAGAGTAAACAGTGAACGGCGAGGCTGATGTCAATGACATCCAATCACAAACAGTAACCGTCCCTCGTGTGTAGGAAGTAAATCCAGCGTGGGAATGGCGGACCCCGTCAATAACAAATGAAAACTACAATATAAAGAGCTAATTACATAATGTAAATGTATTGAATGGCTTTTGCTGGTGCTGTCTGCACCATAAATAGTGTCAAAAATTGGGTTTTGATTTCATCTAAAGCATTCAATTCAATTCAATTTTATTTATATAGCGCCAAATCACAACAAAAGTCATCTCATGACACTTTACAAATAGAGCAGGTCTAGACCGACTCTTTATAATGTTATTACAGAGACCCAACAGTTCCCACCATGAGCAAGCACTTTGGCGACAGTGGCAAGGAAAAACTTCCTTTTAAGAGGCAGAAACCTCGAGCAGAAGCAGACTCTAGGTGGGCGGTCATCTGCTTTGACTGGTTGGGTTTGAGAGAGAGAGAGGGAGAGAGAGAGAGAGACATAGAGAGGGAGGGAGAAAGAGAGAGGGGGAGAGACAGACAGACAGACAGAAACAGCATTATAACTTTAACCACATAGTCCAGATGGATGTTGTATTTATTACTCCAGTCAAAAGTCCTCATTTTCTGGTCTGCTCTCCTTCATCATCTGCTCTAGCGGAGATGTAATAATAATCTGCTTTATTCATGTTTAAAATTGTTTAGCTGAGAAACATCCAAATGAAGATAAACTGGATCAAGTGATAAGTCCAGCCAAGCCTAACCTTTCTAGCATTGCCACTTACAGGTCTTTTCAGTGTAAAAGCCTGCCA
The DNA here is from genome assembly GCF_043641665.1 of Enoplosus armatus. NCBI lineage: Eukaryota > Metazoa > Chordata > Actinopteri > Centrarchiformes > Enoplosidae > Enoplosus > Enoplosus armatus. The sequence continues at coordinate 2,150,724 of NC_092196.1, read as the reverse complement.
CTGCCTTCACATCAAAACACATTCATTGTGAAACACATGCAGAAAGTGTAGCTTTTCCTTGAGGTTACCACAGCAAAGCAGTTTCGGCTCCTACTGTGACAACGGGCCAGTAAATATCGCCGCGGGGCCACCCCTGGGTGAATGTCAGAATCTGTGTAAATATGAACAGGATTTGGTGTTAGGGTGCATATTGACTCCTACTGCCTACGACGCCCACGAGTGGTTTAGTGGTTGACTGCTGGACCAGTCCAGTAGTAGGTGAAACCCCTGTCTTGCATGATGACAACTGAGCAAACTCCATTTGAGGAAGACAGTGAGAGTGGTTGAAATATCTGGAAAAAGCTAGTAAGTGGACCTTGAGTATATAATAATAATAATAATAACCTGTGCTGTTCTCTCTCCACAGCCTTAACTACACTGAAGGAACACATTGGCTGGCGCTACTGTCTGGTTGTCCTCGGCATCTTACAGGCCTCTGTGATTGGCTGCGGGCTTCTCCTTCGTCCAATCATTATTATGCCGCCACCTGCAAAGGAGGACGATGAATCGGACAAAGAGTCTCTCTCCCTGAAGCAGCTGCAGACTGTCTATGAGCTGGAGAACGAACAAACCAGAACCTCCATCCGTTCAGGGGTCTCGCAGGGCTCGGACGACTCAGGGGTCACCTCCCTCTCTGCTTCAAACGTAGACCTGAGGACTGCAGGAGCCGAAAGCAAGGCTCTCATTGGGGGGGGGGTGCAGGGCAAGGAGGGCCAGGAGCCGTCACTGTCCACACTTCCCAACCCCGCCAAGGAGAAGGATGAGGGGGAACTGGCGGAGGTGGAAGCGGGTTCTCTCCAGCCCTCCAGTCCCAAACTCCTGGACTTCTCTGTGCTTAAAGACGGTGCCTTCATCTGCTACTCCCTCTTCGGCTTGTTCGCCACTCTGGGCTTCTTCGCCCCGCAGCTCTACATCATTGATCTGAGCAAGAGCCGGGGCGTCGGGCCCACCATGGCCTCCTACATGCTCTCTGTGATGGCCGTGGCCGAGATCTTCGGACGCTTGTCCATCGGGGTGGTGTTGAACAAAGTCCGCTGCAGGAAGACCCTGGTGCTGCTGGGCTGTGTGATTCTGCTGTGCCTGGTGCTGGTGGCCTTCACTATCGTGTGGGAGTTCTGGGGCCTTGTGGTCTGCTGCGCCCTCTACGGCTACTTCATGGGCACCGTGGGCTCCACTCACATCCCCATGTTGGCTGAGGAGGACGTGGTGGGCATCCAGAAGATGGCGTCCTCAGTGGGAGTGTACGTCTTCATCCAGAGCTTCGCTGGGCTGGCAGGGCCGCCGCTAGGAGGTACGAGATCTCCGCCGCCTTTACTGTCCGACTTCACTCATCAGTGAACCTCTGTGTGGATCCTAACAGCTGTTTTATCTTTCCTTCCAGGTGCGTTGGTGGATGCCACAGAGAACTACGGCGCTGCCTTCTACTCCTGCGCGGTGGGAATGGGCCTCAGCGCCATATGCCTGGCTCTGGTCGGCCCGGCCAAGTCCGGCATGTGCCAAAGAAGTAGCAGAAGCCAAGAGGAGAGAGGCCTGCAGCTATCAAGGGGGACAGAGGAAGAGGAGAAAACGTCTCAGGACAGCGACCAGTCTGACTTTTTGGATGTGGACTTGGCTCCGGAGGACAGTCCGGTCAGACAGGCCGTGGATCGGGGCAGTGCCTCTGTAATATGACCACAGCATGACATCACCTCATGACCACTGACAACAAGTACTGTCCAGATGCACAGTGAGGCTGCATGATAGAGGCTGCACAGCGTCACCAATCCACAGCGGCGGTCTTCACAGCTGCCGCCGCCGCCACCGCCGCTTCCGAATCTCAGGTGTCACTCTTTCACACTCTGGCAAGCTTGAAGTTCACTGCTTCCCAGGACGGAAGCAGTCTCTCCCCCTGAGACCAAAGGCGCATCCACGCCAAGCACATGGGCTCACACCTTTTTTTTTTTGTTTTGTTTTTTTTCCCTCTCTCTGTGTCATTTTAGTTTGTTTTCAGTCGGAGCGGGAGTACCCCTACCTCAGGAAAAGACGCGTTGTCGTCATGGATACTGAGGTGTCACGAGGATTTGAGTTGTACAAAACACGACATGATTCCTGCTCGCCCTCTTCGTGCAGTCCCGCGGAACACCTCGCACGTTGTGTATTTGTGACGCATGCCGGAAGCACGCGCGACAACCACGACATGACACGGCCACGTCTCTGTCTTGGAGAGTGAAACAAACAAACAAACAAACAAACAAACACACACACACACACACACACACACACACACACACACACACACACACACACCTCATGGCTTTAAAAAAAAAAAGAAGTAATTCTCCTTGCAAAATGAACAGGAGGCGATCTGATGATGATTTCACTACTAAGAAAAATGTATGTCATGCAGTTTTGTACATCCTGTCTGTCTCCTATCTGTTGGTCGTACGCACATTCATGTTACCGATGATTTCATTACTACGACTAACGGTAACTATAGCAATACCGATCTTTCTGAATGACTCACGGAGCTCCGTGTCGGCCCCCTGCTCTGCTTTTGGGTAAAAGCATGATCCTGTTGACAGCAGACAGCAGTGAAAAAGGCAATCATGATGCAATAGACGGACTTGAGGGTTTTTAATGGTGATTTTCCAGCGCCATGGCTAACTAAATACATGTTAAAAGTGTAGAACCAGAGATGGTCATGTGCAGTATATATATATATATATATATATATACATATATATGTGTATATATATATGTACATATATATATATATGTATAAAGGACAAAGGACCACATTTGGCAGGAGAGTCCCTCCGGCAGCCTCGCATCGTCTCCGCGACGTGACTTGAAGTTTAGCTCACAAACCTTTCCAGAATCACTGTATCACCTTTATTACAACGTGTTTATAATGATGATTTGATGTTTTTTTTGTTGTTGTTTTTTGTTTATATAACCTTTTTTTCAGTTTTGTATTCATTTCAGTGCCAGGCAGGTCCCCGCCTATTAAGTGCTGTACTGCTTTCATTATGTATTTTCTAAATAAACTTTCCTCCAAACTCAGATCATCGTTTTGCGTCTGCTGCTGAGAAAGAAACTGGCTCCCAGAATAGTCTACAAAGCTTGTACTGGTCAGGCACCATCATATCTTAAAGAGCTCATAGTACCCTGTTACCCCACTAGAGCGCTGCGCTCCCAGAACATGGAGTTGCATGTGGTTCCTGGAGTCTCCAAAAGCAGAACAGGAGCCCAGAGCCTTCAGCTATCAAGCTCCTCTCCTGTGGAACCGGCTCCCAGTTTGGGTCCGGGAGGCAGACACACTCTCTACTTTTAAGAGTAGGCTTAAAACTTTGCTTTTTGATGATGCTTATAGTTAGGGGCTGGCTCAGGCCTATAATGTATATGCATTTGAACTGTATGAAAATGAAGTTGTGATGATAATAATAATAATACCAACACATCTTTGACGATTTATCATTTTAAGCCATTAACATAACCAGTCCCGTGATGGCACCACCAAGGAAAGAAGGTCATTTCATGTATGGGTTTCAATTGAAAGGTATTGGCCATCATCCAGATAACTGTCAGTAAGACCAGGATCAGAATTGAAACCAGCCTGGTAGAACTAAAAATAGGTTAATGTCACAAATCAAACAGTGAGCTGGGTGGTATTCCACAGAGACGGCTAGGAAGTGCTGGGGAAAAAAACCCACCAGTTTAACTTAACCTCAACAGCTGATTCAGGTTTAAGCTAGCGCACAAAACTCAACTCCAACGTGATCAAGCTCACTGAGGCCAACTTCAACACATTTTCTGTCTCAGGGTTTCTGATTATCACTTTCATGATAGATTTCCTATGGCTGCCCTACTGTCCATAGCAGTGGGGGGGGGGGGGGGGGATCTCTCTCACTGACTGTTTTGCAGAGGGATGGGGTTAGTCATTCATTCAATGCTACTAAAAGTAATAAAACAGCGCTCTCTACTGGCTGAACGGCAGTTGTGGGGCCTCCTTTCCATGAACAACAAATAGCAAACTTGATGATGAATATACTGGATATAGAGTTTCAGCCTCTCAGAGCACGTCACCAGAATGGAGGTACGTGCCACGGGGTGGTAGACATTAGACTAGACACTGCAGACCTCTTAAGTACAAGGGGGGGTTGGGCAATGGTGGCTGTCTCGAAGCAGACGGGACCGCTCTCCTGTGATAGGTTGAAAACGTCAGTAAGGACATCGACTAGTTGGTTGGCACATGAACACGGCCAAGGATGTTATCAGCTCCAGCAGCTTTGCTCATATTCACTCTCAGCAGGGTTCCTCTCACATCCGCTGTGGATACTGACAAAAGCAGAAGGGGGGGGGCTCCTGCTTTTGTCAGCCAGTGATGGTCTGGGTCACCTGCCACACATCTTGTTGGTGTTGCCGGTGCTGAGGTCTCTCTCCAGTCTCTCCTGATGTCTCCTTGATGCCAGCCTGTCAGTCTTGCTCTGGCAGTGCTGAAAGCGTCCTTGTCACCTGACCGCGAGGCAGCTTGTTGAGCTCTGGACAGGGCCCTCGCCCCCTCCAGTCACTCCAGGCTCTCTTGTTGGGAAATGCTTTTATTGTCTTTGTGATCGCCACGCCATCAACACATTTGTGGAGGTGTGATGTCACCGGTGATGCATGTCACTTGCTGAAGACGACAGTAACGGAAAGAAGCTGTCGTAAGAGCCTGCAAAAGCATCTCTGACGAATAAACCAAAGGTTTGATGATGTCACTGGGTCGCAGGCTCTATGCTGAATTTGCATGCAAGGAATATGTAACCAAATGTCTCGTATTATTTATTTTCATCTGTACCCATTCTTTTTGCTCACCTAAAAATGGGGGTGTCTGAAACAAAAGGTGCTACGTCCTAAAAGTGTAACCAAAAAGATATGCATGGAAACCAGAAAATAAAAGACAACATTCTGATCTCTTCTTTCATATTCATCTTTATAATCCCCCCCCCCCCCCGATCTTTTGATCTCAAACCACCAAAATGTCTTTAGTGTATAGCAAAAATAAAGTAACAAGATGGAGAAAAGCCCATGCTGTTCTAGCTACTGTTTACTCATTGTGTCATTTAGTTTAAGGTCACAGTGACCTTTGACCTTTGAGTCAAAAGTGTCACCTATTCCATGTCCGACCAACTGTGAAATATGGTCACAATCTCCCCTTCTGCTCCTGAGTTAGGGGAATAAATAATGGCCCAAAAAGGGGTTTTCCAGGACGTTGTGATGTCAGTGAAGTTGACCTTCGACCTTTTGGGTAAAAAATGCCATCACTTCATCGTTGCGTCCCGTTAAACAGCTGTGTGACATTTTGTCACAATTACCACATCAAATGTTGTTGCAGTTAAGGCAAAAAAAAAAAAAAAACATGTTTGTCAAGGTCAGTGTCACAGTGACCTTTGACCTTTGAGTTGAAAGTTTCACCAAATCATCAATTGAGGTAACCAGGGCTGCAACTAATGATTATTTTCATTATGGATCAATCTGTCTATGAAAAAAAACAAAAAAACAAAAGAAGTCCATTTCCCCCCCACGAGTCATAGGTGACATCGTCCAATGTCTTGTTTTGTCAACAGTCCAAAACCCAAAGATATGCAGTTCACACTGATATAGTCTGACTCACTGCTTGTTAGGGCACCATCGCTGATTAGCGTCTTAGCACCACCCGAGACGATCGGTGATTGGTTCCAAGAACTACGAACAAGACAGAGCGTTTCCCCGCCCCCCACCCCCCCCCATCCCCCCACCCCCCCCATCCCAGAACGATGATAGGTTGAACCAGACCTTTCTCCAGGAGCCAGAGAAAGCTTGTTATTTGAGCTTGAAAAAAAATGACTCATCGATTATCAGAATAGTCTAATCGTTGCAGCTGGAAAGCTAAGCTAATCATTATATATAATGATATAACAAAACAGCAGCTCCGTTTGGATGAAATAGCCAATAAACAGCACAGACATGTTTTGTTTTTGTTTTTTAAAAAAACTGTTGGATTTATTTAGGAGAGTAGAAAGGGTAAGACAGTATAAGTTAGACTGTACATTGAAAGCTTGTTTATCTGAAAATACCAAAACTGGGAAGAGAAATGTTTTATCTGAATGACTTGATATGGAGGACATCAAACTGTGATGTGTGGCATCATTAAAAAAAACCAAAAAAAAAACCTACAACAGTATAAAACCTTTGTTAACACGATCAGACAGTAGAGGCAGAGCTTGGAAAAGGAGGCACTGAACATCAGCACATTTGGCGGATCACTTGCAGATTTCTTTATAGACACAGGCATTAAGAGAATCATCATCAGTCAGCGGGCTCCTGATTATATTTAAACACAACATAATACCAAGTCACGACTGTGGAGCAGTGCTGTGTTGCATAGTTTCCTCTCACAGGTATTTACAACAACAAAAAAGGCTTTTGTCTCAATTTTCAAGTGGAAACAAACACAATCGAAATATTTGATTCTTACTGTTAACAGCGGCGACAGTGATGTCAGATTCACAGAACACACACACACACGCACACGCACACGCACACGCACACACACGAGATGTACAGAACCAGTAGGACAGAAATGTCAAAAGGCAAAGTCAAAGGCAAAAGAAGAATCTGGTTCATCGTGGGTACAACGTGCTTGACCATGTCAGAACCAGTTCTTCCCCCGTTTCAAGATCAGAAAAAAACAACTGATCACCATCAGATCCCAGGGCATGATGGCACCTAACACGAGCACTCTTCTCCCTCAACTCTGAAAGCCCGTCAAGACCGTGGAGGCCTGGTCTTTAAAGGGTGGCGGTCTGTGACACATCACAGGGGGCTCCATTAAGGAGCTCGAGACAGTCTTAACGGCATGCGGGACGTCATCGCTCACCCATCTGCTCACGCTCCCTCTGTCTGTGCTCTAATCATCAAATCCAAACTTGTTCAGCGTCGACAAAAGGCCATCTCAGGGTACAGTTCTGTACTGTTCTACTATGACTTCATGGTGTGTGTGTGTGTGTGTGTGTGTGTGTGTGTGTGTGTGCGCAACAACAGGCTTTCTTCTGGCCTGAAGTGACATGACACAACGGTCTGAATCCAGACAAAGAGGCCTCTGCTGGGCTTTTTAGCTTTAGGCTGTCCGAGCAGCGGCAGCAGACAGGACAGTATTTGTGTCTCACTCACAGACACAGACAGACAGACAGACAGACAGACACACACACACACAAACACACACACACACACACACACACACACAGAATCTTGCTGACTGGCTCTGCACAGTTTGGAGGAATTCACAGAGATTTTGGTAGATGGTCAACTTCCTCTTTTGGAGTTGGGAACACACACCAAAATCAGCTATATGACTTTGCTGCCCCATGCTAACACACATGTTGAGCCACAGCAGGTTCCTTGTTGGTCTGGGGGGGGGGTTTACAGCTGTCAGGATCTGATTTATCTAAATGTTGAACAAATATCAGAGCCTGTCTCTAAGTCTCGTCTCACATAGACATGGAGGGGAACGACACACGTCGAACGTGACATAAACAGAAACACGGGGCGACTCATCACGTGGCAGCCGTCCAGCAGTTGGTGAACCCGCTGTATGAAACGTCTTTCTGCCTTTAGTTGCAGCAACTAGAACAGCAACTGATACATTCTGTACACATTTTTTTTTACACGTTCCTCGATGCCCTCTAGATTAGCTGTAGAAAAAAAAAAGGGATTAGCACGTTTTGGCCAATACACTTTACAGCACTTTAACCTTTTTTTTTTTTTTTTTTTGGCAAAAGCACGCTGCCGCGTTTTAGAAAACATAAATGCTTCCTTTTCTTCCATTGGCTTCCATTCATTTTATACAATATGAAAATCAGCTTTTCAAATCAATTGGTAACAAAAACAGCTCAGGCTAGTTTAGGAGTCAATTAATTTTCATGGCATGCACAAATGGATGGAAACCAATGGATGTCTGAAACAGCGCGTAAAGTATAAATGATTTGTAGCCAAGGAACTAACACTTGCAAACTATATTGTTATTATTGTCTTTTCTTCTTTTTTTTGAAACACTTAAGAGTAACTTACACTAAATCCACTTTTCCAGATATTACACACCATCCAGAATTCATAGAACCACAGTTACATCCCTAAGTGATCAAGAGCATGCCATCTACGGTAGTTTTGGGTCATTACTGAGCCCCTTAAGAGGCTCACAGGTCACAGTTCTGTGCGAGTGAAAGTGGAGCCATTACGCCGCCCCGTGCAGACAGCTGCACTGATTACAACTTAAAAGAGACCAAAGGCCAAAAGGCGTCCAGACGCTGGAGCTAACGGTCTGTCAAAGAGGAGGGTGGGAGTGTCAGTGGTTTCGTGGTAACAAGGTGCTATTTAGTCCTTTTCAGTGATGAGCTGCCATTAGCAATTCTAACCACGACTATGAAGACGAGAGTAGAAAATAACTTCATAGAGCCACGCCTGTGTTCGACAACACAGACAGACTATGGCCTCCTTTATTAAAGTGAAAACAGTAAAACCTTTTTTCTGTAAATCTGGAGTTGTGACAGCTCAATTAAAGGCCATCTTCGTTCCTTTTGAAACTTGTGTTATACATTTTCTTTTTTTAATCCTTCTACACAAAAGTGTGAACATGAACGAGTGGAGCCAGCTATCTGCTCGGAGGCACACAGAGGACTTGTGTGTGTGTGTGTGTGTGTGTGTGTGGGGGGGGTTCGTGGCTCAAAAACCGCCCGGGAGGAAGCCGAGCGAATGGGACCGTCTCCTGAAACGCCGTGAGGCACACGAACGGTGTTTTTAAACGAAAACGCAGCTCGAAAAGATTTAAATTAAATAAAATAACACTCACGGCTCATACATAGAGGGTCTGCGTGGGGGAGGTTACATCTGCTGTTGGGAGTGAGAGTGAGGTTGGTGTGACACATTAGGCGTTAGAGGGAGGAGTTAAGAGGACAACGTCAACTGTACATAATGTACATGGCCAGCAGACACCAACTGCTCAGGGTCACTTAACTTAAGGATGCATGGGAGGGGGGAGAGCATGAACAGGTACCTTTTAGAAAACAAGAAGAAGAACAAAAGAAAATACTGAGCCACCTCATCACTTGCATAATACACTTAAGGTGGTAATCCTACCGCTTCCTTTCCCTGGCGAGTGGGGGCAGAAAGCTAAAGGCTTGGATGTGAGATTCCGCAGGGCTTCGGCATAAATGTGGCCTCAAAATCCAGCCTGACACATTTGGTGTTTTTTTTTGGAAACTAGTGAATCTCTGTTAATCCACAGTGCGGCGTGCGTTCAAAGCTGTCAAAGTGTTCGATGGTAATGAGTACTTTTCATGGCCATCCCGTCCCATTACAGGGATTTAGGGATTGACTTTTTTTTTGTACCCACAAGATAATTTTTTTTTTTTTTAAAGTTCAATAGTTGCATACCATGGCCCCAATGTACCCATGGCGTTAACATGTGATCTGCATCTGGGTCATGTTATCTTGAAAGGGGGGAAAAAACACATTCATTGCAAACAGCGACTTCATGGTTTTGTGGAGGTGGGACTCTTTCGAGGGTTCAAGCACCAACAGTGTTGGCTCTGGCCTCCTAGATGCTTTGGTTCAGAGCTGGGTCAGGTCCTTTGACCCCTTGCATGCATATTGAGATCTGATCGGGATGTACGGTGGCAGGTGTGAAAGCAGATGCCACTTATCCAGAAAACACATCTAGATACAGATCGTGGGTTAATACCAGGCGGGTCCCTGGTGAAAATGTGGTCTTGGTTGAAGATAAGATGGCCAGAGTTCTGCTGCTTCTTCTTCTTTTTTTTTTTTAAGCATAAAAAAAAAAAGAGTCTCTGACACATACTGAGAAATCTGTCATTTGACTCATGCGGAAAGGGCAGAGGCATGAGAGCTCATGGTTGGCTTCAAATCACAAAAGAAGTGGTTCACAATGTGCCCTGAGAAACTAGCAAAATACAACGTGTCACTCCGAAACCCTGCCCCGGGTGTTTCATCTTACAAGTGGTCCATGCGTTTGTGTCTGTCCTCTCTTACCAGCCACCCTGTTTAATCGACTGTAACGGAGTCCATCAGCAGTCCCACAAAGTGTAAACCCCTATAAAATATAAGTTAAAGAAAAATGCATAGGTACATACAGTATATTCATATATTAGAAAAAGAAACAAAATGATTAGAAAACTAGAATTACGTGGAATTCAGACAGGAATTCCTATCTGTGTGTGTGAGTGCGTGTGTGTGTCCGCCCTGTTCTTTCCTGTTCCACTGCCTCTCAGAGGAAAAACCCCAGCCCAGCCCAGTGATGTCATCACCAAGCGCCAGTGGAAAGCAGAAGTTATAAAACCAGAGACGAAACGAAAGAAGGCAACACCTCGGTGACAGTCGCTGATGTCGCCAGGCGAACGCAGGCGGCCTTGGCGACTACTCGTTAACGACAATTTTAAAACAAGCCCCTCCCACTCCTCTCCCTCCATAGCAACAGTGGTCAGAGCAGCATAGAAAATGGGACAGTGTGTGGATGTGAATTAGAGTAACACATAAGGAGGAAATACCATTAAAAGATGTAAGGAGGTCCACTGCAGAGAGTGGGGGTTAGAGGTCATTTACAGTGGTTTTCAAGGGTCAGAGCCTTTTAGAAAACAGGCTCTTGGGGGGGGGGGGGGGGTGCTTTGAGCCAAAAGGTGGCTGTTATAAGTCACAGTGAACAAGCTCAGTAAGGCAGAGAGCAAGCATGGGGAATGGTGGTAGTAGTAGTGGTGGCTTTAATACACAGTCAAAGTTCAAAAGTGAGGAGCGGGTCAAAGTCAGGGAAGGAGGGTGGATGGGTGGAGGGCCATTGCCCACTCCCTGGTGGTGGTGGGGGCTGGGGGAGGGGGGTAAGGAAAAAGGCACCTTGTCTGACTCCACCACCCTCCTCCTCCTCCTCCTCCTCCTCCTCCTCCTCCTGGTCAGTCCCCTCACTGCAGCATCAGCTGCTTGAGGTTATCGTGCAGGATGGTGTCCTTGACGTCGCGGAACACCAGCCGGATGTTCTCAGTGTTGATGGCCGTGGTGAAGTGGTGGTACAGCGGCTTCTGCTGCTGCTCGCGGCGCTTTTTGCGGAAGCACTCTACCAGGAAGCGCTGGACGTCCGCCAGGCACGTGGGGTCGCCCGAGAACTCGGGGAAGTAGTCTTTGATGGACACCTGCTTCACCTTCTCCTCCAGCAGGTCCGTCTTGTTCAGGAACAGGATGATGGAGACGTTGCTGAACACCCGGTTGTTTACGATGGTCTCGAAGATGTTGAGGGACTCGCTCAGCCGGTTGGTCTGCCGGTCCTCCATCAGCACCTGGAGGTGAATGCAGATATGTGTGCTGAGGGGAAACAAAAAAAAAACAGGAACGTGCAAAAGGGACTTTCCAGCCCTTTTCCACGGCAGGAACTTAAAGAAATGTAACGTAGCATGTAGCCTTTGTCACGGTTCTGCTTTTGTTTTCCGCTGTTGATTTTTCCCACACTGACGAACACTGAGGTCATCATTAGGAGAAATCTTTCAAATGCGGATTTATAGCATGGGAAAACAAGCTCTGAAGCCCGCAGTGTTCGTGCGCCTTCCACACTTGCTCACCTGGTCATATTCAGAGGAGGAGACGAGAAAGAGGATGGAGGTGACTGAGTCGAAGCACTCGAACCAGCGCCGCCTCTCGGAGCGCTGGCCGCCCACGTCCACCATCTTGAAGGGCACGTTCTTAATCTCGAAGTCGTACTCGTGGATGCCCTTGGTGGGCTTTCTGGCCAGGAGGATGTCCTGTTGGCTGGGGAGGTAGTCCTGCAAGCGTATTATATCAGATGTAGTGTTATTTTGGACGGGTTTTTGCTGACTTTTTGCAGTTTTCATCCATGATCTACATCAAAACTTGCACATTCAGTTGTGGGAAAAAAAGCCATATTTGTCTTGGTATATATGTTGAAGGGAAATCCCCACACACACACACACACACACACACACACACACACGCTCAGTAAAAACAAGAGAGTTAGGGAAAGAAATGCAGATCTTTGTGTTCCAGATTAAAAGGCAGTGCACACACTGCTCACGCTGTTGCTTTGGGACATCCCTGTTGAACAACTCCGCATTCCTGAAATACCAGAGCGCATAAACAAATGTGGGACTTTGGAAGAGAGAGTGTGTGTGTGTGTGTGTGAGGGGGGGGGGGGGGCTCAACCACACAATCAAGCCAAGGCAAATAAATCAAGTGCATCTTTTAACTATTTGGGACCAAATATGATGTAACATTATTGTGTGTGTGGCATGGCATATTGAGGACCCTGGAGAAAGAGAAACAACCGAACCAGGTTTTTGGTTTAAAAAAAAAAAAAAAAAAAGGGCATTTAAAATTGATAAAAGGAAGTCTGAGGCTGACCTACATATAAACTACAGATCTCTTGTAACAAGTTGGTGACCAGAATGGTGTTGGGTTTGAACCCAAGAGTACACATTAATACACACAGCACTTTCAGCAGCTTCAAGTCTCCAGTTGTACAACTCCAACTCAACGCGAGGGTGCTTTCAGACCTGTGGTTCAATCCACCCGTTTAGGACAGGTGGACCCGAGGACAAATGAGCCACGGTTGCTTATTAGTTTGGCACATTTTCATGCTCGCACTGACTCATTACAGCTCGTGAGGAGGGCTGTGGAGACTGTAAAGCCCTGACATTTATCAAACCGTGTCCATTGAGGAAATTACAGGTGACGCCCCTGGAATCAAAGAGCTGCAAGTATGACTCATTCTGTAGACAGTTTGAGTTATTGGTGTGTTTCATTCTAAAATCTTCATTACTCAAGACTGCAACTGGACCCAGTTGTTAAAAACAGGAACAGGGCCGAACACATGCATCTTGCGCCATAATACTACGGAATAGTTACACCTCTTTTTGTTAAACTCCCTGCAATGCCTCAGGGGTAAACCCCTGGACTCGTGGGCTGACGTGGATAGGTGTTACCGTGGTTACCACTAAAACTGAGCAAAACCATGTGGTTGGTCTGGTATCTTTTCACACCACAAACTAACCACACCGGAGTCCGCTTGGGAGTGGAGGGTTAGGGTTAGGCAAGCAAAATCAGTTTCATCTTTCAAATCCCTTCCAAACACACTTTTATAAAAACGTTTTTATGTGAATCATTCCCACTATTTATTTATTTATTTTTATTAGGGTTTTTTTCTTCTCTTGGCAATACTTGTGTGCACAGTTTTGATCCGTTTTAATTTGTATCTCTGTTTGTTGATGTGTTCTTAGTTGTATTTGTTTACATTCCACCTCATTTCTATTTTATTTGCTTTTTTGTTGCTGCCTGGTTTTATTGAATGGAAAGCACTTTGTAAAATAGTTTGGGTTTTTTGTGCGCCATACAAATAAAGTTATTATTATTATCATTATTTAATGTCAAATAAAGTTTCTTCTTTCAGGCACAGTCCACCCAACTCACTGAAGAGTGGTGTAAACCAGACTGACAACTGCATCTTCCGTTTAGAATAATTCCCCTTGTTTCTTGGAAAAGGCGTTGATTGGCCAATAGGAACTTGGGTGGTGTGGTGGTAGTGGTGGTGGTGTGTTGGGGGGAGGGGGGGTTGATACAGAGTGAACAGGGAGACTTTTGCTTAGCTTAGTGCTTAGCAAAAGTCTCCACGAGGACAGGAAGACAACGGTTTCACTTCTCTTTTCAACGAGCAAACCGGCTGAGCGCTATCACACCCATCTCCTCCCATCAGCGTGTTCTGCCCGCTTGGGGGATCTGATGATTGGTGGAGCCACTTGCAGTGTGGGTGGGACTTACCGACTGTCCGAGCTTTTCCAAATTGTCCAGGAAATACTTGACCGACTCCCCCTGAGAGAAAGAGAGATAGATTAGATAGATACTAGTAAGTTCCCAGAGCCCATGGTTGACATCTTCAAAACGTCCAGTTCTGTCTGACCAACAGTCCAAAACGAGGTCCAGTTCATTGAAGATTAAGAATACCAGAAAACATTTACATTTGAGAAGCTGGAAGCAGCCTAATTTTAGCCATTTTTCATAATAATACTGGTTTATATGTTCATGTAATAAAAATGTAGTTCAGCAGTAACACACATGGCTGAAAGCGAAATTAAAGGAAGGGGGGGGGGGGTTGTGATGTGATGTGATCAGGTTTTGTGGCAGGATTTTATGAGTGTTGGTCAGTCTGTCTGTTGACAATGTGTTCTGCTGCAATAAAAATGACTGAAGACTTTTATCTTATTATTAGAAAGTTTTCCTTCGGCAACATCATTTGCAGTTGAAAAAAAGGCAATAAACTCTGCAATATATGTTACATGTTTCTTAAGTATTGGGATAATGTGGCATCGTGGGGGCTACATACGCTGTAGACTAGCGACCAACGGGGGGGGGGGCAGCCCAGCACGCATTGGCCAGCTGCTTGTATTTGTCTGTATTTTCACTGTCGACACGTGTTGACTGCTTTGCAAAAACAACTTGCAACATCATGATATCATTTTAATGCCATATCGCCCAACCCATTCCCAGAGGACCAACAGCAACGTTACTTGGCTTTCAGCTTTGCTTACTGCTGTGTATGTGCCACGATGTAAATACACTGCAATACCAGTGATATCCTGATATGATGGGGACTGGGGGAGAAACCATATTGACCATATTGGGGACGTCAAAATGCGTTCCTTCTACGGACCATAATATGACTTGTTTTGAATAAAATGGACAGTTGTTGTGTTAGAAAGCATAGGAAATCAGTGGGTGAATGTTCAAATTCTACCAGCCACTCAATAGATCAGCATTGAAGCAAATGGATCGGCCACTTGCATATCTTAGCTGATTTGCTAATTTTGTGCACGAATGAAAATATCTTGGTGCGCCCTCTTTGAATCTCAGCTGCTCCGAACAGACGCTTGGTGAGCTAATTTTCCTGCAGGACAGTTACAGATCACTCTTCCGGTGAGCAAGACACTGCTGGACCACAATCTGAACTTGGGGGGGGCAGCGGAGGGAGAGGTGGGAGGAAGGAAAGGGGCGCGGGGAGGCAGAGAGAGAGAGAAAAGCAGGCCTTCATTAGCTTGTCTGTGTCCGCCTGTGTGCGCGCTCAAGCAGCTGCAGCTCTGCTCTATCGTCCGCGAGGAAGAGCCTTTATCTGTTTACTGTCAATGCTCGTCTGTGCAACTCAAAGCCCCCCCTTGACCTGCTCACAAGTAAATCACTGGACGTCCCACAAGTCACATGCGGACAGAGCTAAAAGTAAGCATCACGGATGTCAAACTACGGGGTTCAGTGTGAAACTCATCCTCTTCACTAGACGCCACTGAAGGACCGGACAATGACAAACACACCCACCTCTGCCCTTTCAATTATATTGCACCAGAAACGCAATAGAGACTTTCAGCCCTGAGTGATGCATCAAGACGCTTAAGCCTTTGTTTATGCTCGCGCGAGAGACGACGAGGAAGATTGTCATAAACCAACATGGCCGCACTCTGCACTAGAGCTTGTTGTTGCTGAGGAAGATGTTTTTAATCCGTTAAATGTGGTGGCGGTCTCTCTCCATGAGTTCAGAATCATGTGGCTGTCCCTGTGGTCTCTCATGGATGGGGTTGTAGAGGTGCTTACACATGGCGTACCTGCTCGGCCAGTCTAGTTTCACGGGCGTTCATCACCTAGTTAATAGTCTCGCTCACCAAATTTAGTCCGCCAACTATTTCAGTCGCCGTTTGCCTCCCCTTCCGCTAGCTGCGCGTTACTAGTTTCAAAGTCTGTGGTTTTACTCACCAGCTGGAATTCTCTGCGGCGGTCGTAGGCATTCTGGATGCCCTCGTCGGCCCACAGGGCCCGGATGGATGGCAGGTAGTGCTGGAAGACTTTGTGCTCCACCATGCCGTGACCATGGGCCATCGCCGACCGGGTGTCAAAAGCCATCATGGTGTCTCCATGCCGCTGGTTGGACGGGTTGCCCCATGGGATGTGTAGCTTCTCTCGAGCGTCCACCAACACTCGAATACCTAAAAGCAGGAGACAAACACATGTCTATTACAGTCGAGACTATCCCTTATGTCGCCTTTGTAAGGAATAAAATCCAGTACATATGTGGTTCTTTGCACTGGATTGGCATCGGAGGAGCTCTGCCTTTACCAAAACTCTGTTAATTCACTGGTATCCTGATGGTGGTGGAGTAGAATTAGCAGCAATCTGTACAATTATATCACTGGACACCAACATCACATGCAAACACTGTTACAGTTTGACATACATGCTTTCAAACTAACCAAAGGCTAAATATATAATATTTTTGATCAGGATACGTCCTTTAACTCTCACGTAAAACAAACCTCAAGGACTGCCTTCTTTCACCTCCATAACACAACAAAAATAAGGAAGACCCTGTCTCAAACATATGCAGAAAAATGAGTCTATGCATTTGTCACGTCTAGGCTGGATTATTGCAATTCCTTATTATCAGGCTGTCCCAATAAGTCCCTGAAGACTCTCTAGCTGATCCAGAATGCTGCGGCACGTGTACTGACAGGAACCAGGAAAAGAGTTTCTTTGCACTGGCTCCCTGTAAAATCCAGAATAGAGTTTAAAATCCTTCTCCTGACTTATAAAGCTCTTACTGGTCAGGCACCATCATATCTTAAAGAGCTCATAGTACCCTATTACCCCACTAGCGAACTGCACTCCCAGAATGCAGGGTTGCTGGTGGTTCCTAGAGTCTCCAAAAGCATAACGGGAGCCAGAGCCTTCAGCTATCAAGCTCCTCTCCTGTGGAACCGGCTCCCAGTTTGGGTCAGGGAGGCAGACACACTCTCTGCTTTTAAGAGTAGGATTAAAACTTGGGGGACTTCCCATGATGGGGGACTTCCCATGATGCACTCCTCTCCCTCTCCATGTTTACACATTCATGTCCCACCAATGCATGTTACTAACTTTATATTTCTTTGTGCTTTCTCGTCTCGCAGGTGATCCTGTGGATCGTGGTCCTGGTACACCTGGCTGCTGCCGCCATGGGCCTACTTGACTCTCATCGCTACAATTATTATTATTAGTCATATTTCTGTTATTATTAAAGCTATCATTGCTATTATTAGTAATATTTTCATTATTATTATTATAGTTGCTATGGCTACTACTGGTGCTGCTATACATCTGTCCCCAGGAATTAAGACTGCCATGTCAACAGCTCAGTTGTCATGTTGAGATTATACATAAATATGATACATTCCTTCCCAAAGGCATACATACAACATACAGTAAATTAATGAACAAATAAGTGCATCTAAAAATGATTAAAAGAATAAAATCACCACAACAATGACAACAACGAAGATCAGCCTAATTTTGCACCTGCAACACCGAATATCTGGTGGGATTAGAGAGACAAACAAACCCCAAGGTTGTTAGTCCCGGTGGCAAGTATCCGTTTACTTCTGCTTGAAGTAATGTTCACGGTATCGATATATATTCTTGTTCTAGCTGCGTTACTGAGTACGGGGTGCTCGGCTCTACCGAGGACAAGGTGCTCGCCGGCTGCGCTTCTTCCGTCCAAGGCTGCACCAACGTTGTTGACTCGGTGGAGCTGACAGCCAAATACTGGAGGTGATAGTGACGAGGAAGAGACTGCTGAGGTTTTTTGGCTTCTACCTTGCCTCCTTGACATTATCCATAAATGTCTCAAAGGAAGTATCTGTGTTACTGACTCTTTGGCTAGCTAGCTAAGGTTGCTAGGTAACGTTAGCTTGTGATGTTTGGAAGCGCCAAATGTTCAATGTGACTCTACGTACAATGAGGGCAAAGAACAGTGATCTCAGACCTGCTGCTTTCCTATTGTGCAGGGGTATTCAACCAAAATTCCTCAAATGTCCTCAAGCAAAGGTCCGGAACATCCTAACGTCTAACTTGCGTTGTGATTCAGTGTGATATATATTGAAGCAGCCTAGTAGTTTTATCAACGTCTGCATGTAATCAACAACTGACTGTCAAATCAAATAAAGAAAGTACAATTCAAAAACATTTTGACAATATTTATTGTCACTTAACATTGGACTATACAGATATATAATACTGTAGATGTGTATAATGTTCTTCTCTCTAAGTAAAAGAAGGGCTGCATATAAAAATGAAGTAGAAATAAATGAAATAGCTTTCAGACCCGGCGTGCCGCTGGGCTTGCAATACACCGGTGTAAACCCTGCAGCCAATCATAATCAGCCACAATAAAAACATGCTCTCTGCAGGACGTCAGGGAAAACAAGTGGCGACGCTACATCACACAGCAAAGGCCACGCATTTAATGAGCGAGCTGACTGTTTAACCCGCGTCTGATGCGGCTGGGCGGGTGACAAAAGTCGAAAGGAAAAAAAAAAAAAGTCAAGACACACAGCCCAATCAGGTGCTGATGAGTGCTGACGTTAGTTTGATTATCACACAGGTGACCCAATTGTTAGCCAACAGAGTCTGCATCAAGTTGGAACTTTATTCAGTCCTGACAGGAGTGCTGAAGGCTGAACACTGAAGACTTTTTTTTTTTTGCAAAGACAAAGCTGTCTACATATAACATTTCTGTCTCACAAACACTGCAGCCACACACGAGAGCTGATGAAATACTGATAAAGCTCATTTTGGATGAGCACAAGTTAGCGAGCAGAGATGAGCGGTGTGCTCAGGCGCCGAGTTTACATTGGCGCTCTGTGAACTCCGCTTCACCCCTTCAAACAAGCCTGCTCTGACAATGTGTTGTGTTACTTAGCCGTCCCCAACACACGGGTTAATCCAGCTGTCTGCAGCGTGTGTGTGTGTGTGTGTTGAGTCTGTCTACATATCTCCAGTTCCTGTGCTGAAAGATGCAGCTTTCATCCACTTTCTCGTCTTTGACTTTGGACTGGAAACAACACATTGCCAGTCCAGCTCTTTTGTCTTTCACAGTTGGGGACAGATAACAGGATGCCAGACCTACCCAATATTTTATACTGACTTGAAACAATTTAACTATATACACTCACAAGGGTTTAAACAGGGAGAAACAAGAGTTTGGCCAGTGTTGGGGAGGTGGGGGGGGTGGGGAGAGCCCAGCACTAGATTATGATGATTTATTTGTTATTATAGATTTGACTGAATATTAAGCTGAGGGTGGGTTTTATCAGCTGAGACAACATTTTTTCCCCCTCAAATGACGAAATTACCATATGAACCTCTAAGCTAAATGTACTGTGCATGCTGTTGCTCAAATCACTCATATTTATAAGTTTAGCAGCAACATGAACCACACAGTTCACCTGGCAATTCACAAATGTGAATGTAGTCCGGAACCCCTCGGTTCATTTTTGATTTCCAGTGGGGGTGGGGGGGGGTGTTATCAAAGCGCGCACACCAAAATGCCTCTGGACGCAATTGGATAGACCTACAACCATTCAGAGCAATGGAACATTTGACATAGCTCTTTTTTAATCAACAAAAACTTTAAAACATACCGTCCAGTTCATTTAGTATTGCCGAGATAGCGGATTCAACAGAAAGTTCCGCATCAGTGGCAGCCATCTTGGTTGTTTACAAAAATAAAATGCCTCAACTAGCCCTTCTGGTTGAAAACCTCTGACCTTTTCAGAAAGGCGCTGGTGCTGTCGCCGTCGCTCCTTTTCAGGCAACCAGTCAAATGTTAGATGAGGCGGGACTCGTCCCCCTGATGACCAAGAGAACGAAGTAGAGGCTTGTTCTGTCCGTGTCAGTCTCTCCTGACAGAAACCATCATAACACAGACAGAAAAAAGCCCATTTGTGGGCGCAGATCGGCCCGGACTCTGAATGTTGCTGTTGAGTTGTGCTGTTGTCACCCTCCACGTTGTAAGCTTGCTGTTAGCTGTGTAGTAAACCCCTTAATGTAGTGTTAAGATATTGAGAGAAAAGCCAGAGAAAAACACTATATGTACACAAGCCTTTAGCTCAGTTTTTTTGGTCTCCACCAACTCCTGAGGGAAATGTCTGGCTCTTTAGTTGCTAAACGCTCCACTATGTTCACCAACCTGTCTGTCTGCTGCTGAGCGGGTCGTACAGTGGCTTTTTACAGCGTTGTCTCTGAAAACTATGCCATGAGAGCGCTGAGAGTGGACCAGAACAGTAACGTTGTGGGCCGACAGAAAGGCTATGAGCTGAAAGTCACTAGAAAGCTCCGTAAAGCAGAGGGGAGCAGCAGATTCTGCCTTTTGCATGCTGTGACCAAACTGCATTCTGATGTAGCCTGGCCCTGATCTCAGCAAACTCTGCCTTTTGTGTTGAAGTGACATTTATTGACTTCCATGTGCATCGGTCTGCTGCTGCAGTCTGATTGTTCAGCCAGCAGCAATGTCTCTCACCCCTGACAGTGACCTTGGCTTTGTGTTTGTGTGACCCCCCGGCCAGGGACACTTGGAAACCACCTGGATCTGCTCCCCTGCTCCTAACCTGGGTTTACCACTGCTCTCACACTGGGCCTTTCCTTATGGTACAGTTATACGAATGACAATAATAATAATGATATCACTCAAGCTCCACTTCAGTCATACTCCTGGACCCACAAAATAATGTGTCATGTTGGCATGCATACCTGTCTGCATCAGCATGCGTGTAGAGCAGAGACCCCAGTACATTCAGTGATTTTGATATATGGCAGGAAATCAACAACAATTCACTGTTTTCTGACATTTTACCAACAAAATGATTCATCAGCTAATCAGGAAAATCTACATATTAACTGATAATGAAAATATTTATCAGTCACTTATTGTGTCTGGACCTCTGGCTACCAGGGCATCCCTATGTAGAGACTGTGCTTGACTGATATGTCCCCAACGTCCCGCATTTCCCCTACTGTCTTGTTAGCTTTGTTTGCATCTGTTTGGGGTGGGACAACTTACATACATGTCGTTTGGTGACTTCACGTGATTCCCAGCACAGCTTAAAAAACCAACCAGTGAGTGTTGAAACTGTTTAAATGTGTAAGCGTGAAGTTAATACCTGAGATCACAATTCAACAGCAGCCACGGAAAACTGAATGTCTACCAGTTTGAGCAAACATGTAGGTGGACCTGAAACTCTAAACTGCCAGGAGGTGTTTTGACCTGTGATTGACGTCCGGTCCAGTGCATGCTGGGAAAAGGCCGAAAGCTCCCTGCCATCCTGGACAAGATAAGAGGCTTGGATTGATGGATGGATGCCTTTTTTTTGCCGTCAATCTAGTTTAAATTATAACAATAAATGTCCATTTGTATGTATTGTGTATCTGGAAACCCAGAATTTTATAATGACATTGTCCATAACACGAACTCCCCTCACTCTACACAGAGCAATGCTTTGGTCAGTGGGGAGAATGAAGCGGCGCATTCGTCTCAACATCAACTTGATAATTTCTGATTCTGATTCTGATTGACGATCCCGTTCTCAGCCGTGGCTGCGTGGAGCAGAACTGCGGCTAGGTTATATTACATTACATTACATTTCCTGAATATGAAACACATATTTCAAATGATTTCAAATTGAGATTTTATAGACCCTTTTAATACAGACAAGGTTACGTCACGGTGTTGGCTGGAGGCAAACACGAATCACCTCAGTTGGCTACATGACCTCCCAAAAATATCATCGTGCTGTGTAGTTGGGTGCCAGAATCGAAGGAGTAATGGCTCCAAGTTGAAATGTTTTATCACATACGAGCTGCCACTGCCAGTCAAAAAAAATCAGGTAGGTGTAATGCTAAATATCTGGCTATTCCACCGGAAGTAATCCTGTCAGTATCGTCCATCCACTGAGTGAGCGTGTGCGGGTTGGTCGGTTCATGTTAACTTTAACCGAGTGACCGTACATATTCAGAGAAACTCGTATTGTCTTCAGCCATTGTTAAAAAAAAAAAAAACAAGCCAACAAACATCATAATGTTTACTAACAGAAAAGGGGTCTATACAATTCAGAAATACATTCTGCCTCAACGCCCAAAAGAATAAATCTTTTTTATTTTTATTTTTTTAAATCATCTTAAAATTGGCAGGGCATAAGAAATTGGCGATTGTCTCTTTAATCATTACTTTTACACAATTTACAAGACTACATAACGACTGATTAGGCTGCAAAATGCTACATGCTGGTTGAGAGCTTCAAGCCAGACGAGTCAATACTGCAGATGACTCCACACAAGCTACATTCTTCAGACACTTTGCAGGCATAGCAGAGTTTTTTTTTTATTTACCTGCAACAGTTTTGAACTTTGTGTTTACAGGCTTACACTTGGACACCTGTAAGAGTTTTTCTTTTTTTTACCCTCTCATCATGGTGGATGGTCTCGCCACAGCATTCATTCATTTAATGACAGCATGTATCTTTTTTTAAACTTCTTGGCTATGATGCAAAATACCATAGGTAACCAGTATGTCAATAGTGCGTCACCGACAGACTCTGCTGCTGCTTCCCCTGCATGTTAACATCCCCTGACAGATTTAACTTTTATACTGAAATGACACCGTTTCTGTTTCAGTTTAACCACGTCAAGCGCCAGTCACTTCCCCCTGAGTGGCGCTGAGCGAGCCTTTCCAGCCTCGCACATCACACTTCCCTGTTTGCACTAATTCTAAAACTAAGGCTTGCGTTTAACTGCTCCCCACAACCCCTGTGACATCATGGAAGTACAAACAGAAGCTCCTCTCTCTGGTAAGTCACCGCTTATTGTTATTCGCCTCACACTGTGCAGCGCCAATCACCTCTGAGCTCAGGCTGGGCGGACTCTGCTGTCTCCATCAACATTTTAAAACGAGGTCCAACTGTAAGCCTGATTAAATCACACCCAATTAAGACTCAATAACAACTAAAACAGACTAAAAACATATCTTTTTTGCAAGCTTTTAGTTAGATTTAACGTGTGTGGTTAATGGGTAAAACTTTTAGAATCAGTATTATTATTATTACCTTTCAACCTCCTAGACCCCATAGCGCCCTGGAGCGCCTGTTCTAAATTTCACTATAGCGCCCGGCAGCACCCGTCACTTTACAACCATTCCCAGAGTGTCAAAACGCAGAAAATAAAGTCCTGAGCTTTGTATTGTAGATACTTCAAGTTGTCATCAATGAGCGGAATCACAAATACAAAAAAGATTTTTTGTTTGTTTTGTTTTGCAGATTTCCACACGGTTTCCACTTGTAAACGTCCCCGTCTTTCTAATCCAATGCATGCCGTAAGACTGTGTTGTGACAGAGACCCGGCCCACCGTTCATCGTGGAAAGCACCAAAGAAGAAGAGTCGGTAGGGAGGACTGACCAGGGATTTTCTTTTCTCTCATATAAGTCACCGAGGACACCACCTGCTTCCACATCACTGCTGTTTGTTCCTATAACATTGCTGTGTGGTTTGACGTGTGGGACATTTCTCTTTTATTTTGAAAGCCCAGCGTTATCCAGCGGAGGGTCTGCTTTGTTGTCAGACTCTGAACGTCGACTCAGGAAGCAAACGGAGAAAAAAAGAAGTGTTTTGTGTGTGTGAGGAAGAGAGTTTCAGTGCAATTTGTTGTTTTATCTGTTTGTTTGTTTTTTATGTGTTGAATCAAACTCGGTCTAAAAAGCTACGCATGCCACGTGTTTGGTATCAAGTTAAAGAGGAAGTTGTGTGGGTTTTTTTTTAATGAAAACAACTTATGATTGTCAATTTCTTAATGTTTAAGAGATAAAGCTGCTTGTTTGGATTAAGTAGGAAAATACTCATTTAAGTGAGGGTTCTCAGTGAACTGCACTCCAGAATTCTATTGGGGTCTAGAGGGTTAATAATAATACCTTCTTATCTTATTCTCTTTTTATCGTAGGACCTTATTATCTTATATGTTCTTACGTGTTTTTGTCATGTATATATCTTTGCTTTTTATTTTGAAGCACATCGAGCCTACGCCTGTCAAATGAAAGCGCTGCATAGATAAACTTGACTTTTGAGATTACTTTTGGGTGTTGTCCTGATGTTTTTGTTCCTGGTTCAACCATGTGAATCACCTTGTAACTTTGTTTTGAAAAGTGCTGTATAGATAAAGTGTTATTATTTTTATTATCAATTTATGGCTCACTTGTATCAACTATGGTAGTGCTGTTACTACAGTTGCCCTTTCATCAGTGATGCGCTCTCTTTCTGCACACGCTTACATTTAATAAACTGATTATAAACCCAGCTACATGTATACACGGCCAAGAACCAACTTCCTCCAGGACAGATCTAGCTGGGAAAGGAGAGAGGGGGCTCCGTTTTTATTCCACACATTGCTTATCTTGATCTGGACACGGGCTTTAGATGGGCAGACAGACGTTCTCAATTGTGAACTGAGCCAACACCAAAAGTAGCCGCAGTGTGAGCTGTCAATACATCTTGACGACAAGGTGTAAAATCAACACCCATCCAAAGCAAATCCCAGTAAGATTTCTGGTGGGGTAAATAGTGAGGGTCACCCATAATGTTGTGTTAGGATCATTTAAATGGCCCGGTAATGTTCATATTTTTGCCTACACCAGAGTTTAGCCAGCCATCATACAACCACTAAACATACAGCCAGTCAAGTCAAACCAAAACAGCAGCTCTGTTTCCAGGTGGCGTCACATGAGAATTCAATTCAATTCAATTCAATTTTATTTATATAGCGCCAAATCACAACAAAGTCATCTCATGACACTTTACAAAATAGAGCAGGTCTAGACCGACTCTTTATAATGTTATTACAGAGAACAACCTGTGTGATCAGTGACTTCCATATTTGAGTTCCTTTCTGGTTTTCGTGTTGGGACGGCACGGCATGTGGTCTACAAACCACGATGGAGATAATCATGCGACTGATGACGCCGCTTCCACATGAGCATCAAACCCTTTGATGAGTCAGTATGAAGAAACAAATCAGAACACTAAATATGACTGTGCCGTGTAAATATAGATATCCGCCTATTAAACATCACTGAGATGAGCGACCAGTTTTGATGATGTGTGACTGACAACTGAACTGAAAGCTGCGGTCAGGTACTAAGCATAGCTGCGACGGTCTTCACACACACATGGCAACGGTTGTTCGTGTTTTAGAGTCATGCCGGGTTCAGGCTACACGATAAAATGGTCACTGTCAGATTAGGCGATTATGGTCATAAATTCTGTTCCCTGACCGAACATAGGTTGCCGTCCTTCACTGCGATAGGGACCGACTTCCAGGAACAAGAATGTAAACAAGCAATGGCGTCTGAAGCAGTGTGTATGATTCAGCCCCACTGAATGTTAGCTTCAACACACATTACAAGTTCCTGTCTGGCTGTTCTGTGTTTCGAGACTAAAATATCTCCAAACTAAGGACATGTTGAGTGTCTGTTACTGGCTCACTCAGTTGCAGACTGTCTCATGTTATGTCACAGCGGGCTCGACCTGTGCGTCTAACTCATAGAATTCTGGGAGACGACAAAAATGGGGACTACTGGATATCTTTGTAGAACTGTTTAACTATTTCATTCATTCATTCATGCCACAACATTTTGGCTATGGCTAAATCCGACATTTGGAACAAGTGGCTTGGCGACACGGAGCTAGCAAATGTGTATATATGCACCAGAACAACACTAGGGTCAACTGCGTCAATAGCATGTTTTTAATGCAAACTCAACACTTCCTGTAGTTGATTTTCACAGTTAAAGCATTCCTGCTAGAAAAGTGTGTATGTCTTTTAGTGCCAAGTAGCCACAGGAAGCTGTGAGCAAGTCTACCTTTTAGACATTTTAACCACTTTTTATCAGTTCTGTGTTTACTGTGATGTGGACAGGTGAATAGCAGCAGGACCTTACTGCACACATAAAAAAAAAAGGTACGCAATGCTGTTTGCTGTGTTGCTGGTATTACAAGCGGATGATCGGTCAGTGTTGTCATACAAGCAGTGGGAGACAGTGACAGACAAGTCAACGGACAACTGCTCACATTCTCAAAGTCAACGTATAAACGAGAAAACAAAAACAAAATGGTACAACAACATAGATTAGTGAAGCCATTTCCGTGACGCAGCTCAACACTGAGAATGTTGATTCAAAACCACCAGTAGGTTTACTTGATATTCTTTGGTTACTCCGACTCACCTCAAGGCAACAGCTCAAGTGTATGCGGTTTCTCTCCACAATGACCCGGGTTAATACCAAAAGTCAACTGTACCCATAATGCAACATGTGGCGTTATTGTGGCTACATCTCAAAGCAAACACGCAACACGACAAAGCAGACTGCTAAACACTGATGATAATTGTTTAGTGGAGTGATTCTGTAACTTTCACACGACACATCTGAAACCACTGACCAACCTGTCCATCTGTACTGTAACGTTAACATAACAGTCACACACACACTCTTCATAAACTCAGCCCAGATAGGTGGATGATCGGAGAAACCAGACTTCATTCAAAAAAGCGGTAAGAATTTATGTTTCAGCACTGTACAGCCAACAACTTGCAAACACAGACACTTCTCTTGAAACAGGGTTAGGGTTAGGCTTGTAAGATGATGCATGGCTCTTCCTGTAAATTTCGTACCAGACTGATTTGTGGGTGCTGTTTGACTTGTCAATGTGACAACTTCCACAAAAGGGTTCACAGTGATTCAGTCATGTTGTAGGCCAGTTAGAGAGTAAAGCCAGCTTTCCTTATTTTGACGATGGACAAGTTTACAGTAAACAGGCACATTTTTCAAAGGAATTTGGTGTCCTGTTCTCTCCGTACAAGACAAGAGTGGCATGTTTCGGGTGCTCACAGCAGCCATGAGGAAAACACTAGCACAATGTCAAACCATTGTGTACGTTATATGTGAGTTCACATTAAGAACGGAGAAAACTAAATCTGGGAAGCCGCAGAATAAACACAATGACCCCGCTGCACGCGACACTGTCCCCTTCAGTCCCACCGCGTAGACAAACAAAAATAACATGGGCGTTTCTTGGTCGCTTAACCAGCTAACCACACTAGCTTTGTCGAACACAGAAAAGTGCCCCTCCAATCGGCTCAGCTGCAGCTAGCATGGCTACCAACTTCCCACTCAATACTCTTTACACCCTAAAGTAGGTGACCAATACAGACAAAACAAGCCAGCTTCACTATTTGAAATACAATGGGTGCTCAGTGTAGCCTTACCTTTTATAACATTACTAAAAATCGTGGCTCTGAATTCTTCTTTGGCCTTCTGATCGAAGTCCTGCCCATGGATAATGCGCATCTGCTTGAGGAAAGTGGACTTGCCGCTCTCGCCTGCTCCAAGTAATAAGATCTTTACCAGCCTTTTTACATAAGTCTTATCTCGATTAATACACTTATCTATCTCTTTGGATTTCCGCAACTGTTCTACCTCGCCGCTTGTGAGGAGACAGTTAGGGAAACATTCAGATAAGAAGGAGCGGGACGGCAGGAAATCCGCCATCTTTGAAACAACTTCATCGATACAGACAGCGAGGAGGGCTGAGCTCACCCCAGTCCGCAGTTGCATTCAGGTGTCGTAGGAATCCACTACAATGTAACTCCCACCTGTAGTTTAACCATCGAAATCCAGTCAAATACTAAACTGAAGCTGAACCTTCAGATTCTAAAGTTTTCAAAAATAAATAATAATAATAATTTTTTTTAAGAAAAAGACATTGGTGTCTTCAATAAATGGAATTCTGGCAACTCTCATACACAAATATCATGTGAAACAGCAAAGGAATAAACAATATTCAGTTCTACCCTTTCCTGGATTTTTGATGCCTGGTTTATTTATAAAAACAAAACAAAAACAAAAAAATCAGCTCATGTGGGTTTAGCATTTCAAAAGTCTACAGAAATCTTTAGTTGAATGAGGTTCAAATGACCCCTCTTTTTGTCTGTCACATGCATGATTACAAGCCTGTTTTCCCAATATGCATGAACTCAGCACAAGCGAGAGGTACAGTGGCGGGCGAGGCACGCTCATGATAAACAACGTGAGCGCGCCCACGCGCTTCTATGTTTGGGCGGGTCGCACAGATTCCTGTCGCGACATATCTCTCATATTTCAAAACATCTTCGGTACTAATCTCTACTATGTGGAGGTAAATACATACGTGGATGAAAAGTAATTAGCTATACAATTTTAACTTGTGCATATATGCATACACTTTGTTCATCATTTAAAGACTAAATAAGGACATTTTTAAAGGAATAATTCGATATTTTGGGAACTATGCTTATTCTCTTTGCTACTGAGAGTTAGATGATGGACACCACTCTGATGTCTGATACAATAAATTTGAAGTTACAGCCAAGTTAGCAAAAGCTCACGAATTAACACATTTTGTCTTGTTTGTTAAATCCTTGAAGTGTAAAAATTACACATTGGGGTTTTACGGCCTTTTAGATACTTGTAGACTCCACAAAGTTACTGCGCCTGGCCAAGAAATAGTTTGGAGCATAAACCCCAATGAAGTTGTAATTTCAATAAGTTCAATTTTTACACCCTGTTTGCAGTCTTTATGCTAAGCTAAGCTAACCAGCTGCTGGTTGTCGCTTCATATTTGTCGTACAGACCTGTGCTATCAATCTGAACATCTAGCCCTCAGCAAGAAAGATAAAAAATCACATCTCCCAAAATGTTGAAATATTCTTTAATTAATGATAATTACTACTTTTCTTTATTTTACTTTTTTACCCAATTCTCTTTTCACTTTGCATCCTTTAAATGCAAAAATAATAATAAATTAATTAGTTGTATTTTATTATATTAATTAATCAAATCGCCCCTGAAGTCTTTGGTGATTGTGACACATTCCGGCCTCCATACACAGCCGCTCCAGCTCTGACACTGGATCTATTATGACTTTCTCTTCGCTGAAGTTAAGAGTTAAGACCCACCAAGACAGGCTTTTCTCTGTAACTCCTGGAGGATAAGAGCAGAGGCTTCCTACAGCCGATTGGTGGATAAATCCACCCTTCCATCCTGTCTTATAATCCCCCACACAGGAGGAGTGTGTTCAAGTCCACTGCATGCACCCACTTCTCTGTCAGCTACTATAGAAATTATAACTGGAATATTTCACACCAGGATTTGCAATTTTTTTTTCTTTTTACATCCAACTTGGTCTTCACCCGTCTGCAAATATGACAATTAGAACAGCTCGTCCAAACCGGGGACAACATTTCCGGCCCCGTATGCACTGCTTCAAAAAGGTGTGTGGATATCATCATCATTGTTCTGGGTTTCATTTGGAGCTTCAACTGTGGTATAATCTGCTGGTATTTTATTAGTTTTAAAGTTTACAGATGTATTAAAAGTTATTCTAAAGTTAAGCTAGACTTAACCTTTCTGGATTACACTGAGATTTGCTTTTATTGCATTCAAAAAATATGAAGCGCAGACACTGGAAACAAACAAACCTACAACAGCAAAATTATCCCCTTCTCAATATTTTCAGGAATAGGAAAAATTTTTCCTTTTCCCCAGTTACATGAGTTAAGTAGAAGTATATTTGTACAAAGTTTGCACATGATTTGTTTGAAACTAGAAGGGACAAGGCTTGCTAAAGATCATCTCTATTTCCACTTTAAAGCCAATTAGCTTCGCTGCTCTCCTGCCAGACGTCACTGCAGTGGAAATATACTGTATAGTTTAGCAGCATCTGACCTGAAACATTAGACAAAAAACATAAAGTTTATTTGATTACAATGCGAAAGGAAGGAGGCAAATGGAAAACAATTTGCATTGCAAAATTACATGTAATAATTAAAATGATAAAATAATTAAATGGATGAAATACATCCTCTTTAACTTACAAAAGAGTAAAGATCGCTGTGTGCTGAACTTAACACGGGCCTTTGTAGGTGTTGCTAGCATTTTGTCCATTCCCTGCATATTTTTGGATGTATATGCATATACATATATATGTGCTGCAGTTTATGCATATATATATATATATAAATGGTGGTGGGAGGTTTGGTCAAGGATTTCATTTTATTTTGCTCAAGTTGAAGTCAAACAAAAAATGGGATTACAGGCAAGAAGTGAGACTTATTTGTGGTCTCTGCTTAGATTCTGCAAAATGACATTCACAATA
This sequence comes from Enoplosus armatus, assembly GCF_043641665.1. Taxonomy (NCBI): domain Eukaryota; kingdom Metazoa; phylum Chordata; class Actinopteri; order Centrarchiformes; family Enoplosidae; genus Enoplosus; species Enoplosus armatus. Next base: position 2,120,601 of record NC_092196.1, on the reverse strand, counting down.
TCAATCCAAAGAATACATTTCGCTAATGTTGCATTACATTTGATTTCAGTCATTTGGTGACACGCTTGCCCAAAGTCACTTGCACTCCCCCCCCCCCCCCCCCCCCCCACACACACACACACACACACACTGGGAGCAATTTGGGGCTCAAAGACACCTGAATATGTGGACAGGATGCAATGGGACTCACTAACAACCAACCTTGCCATAATGAAACACCTGCTCTACCACCCAAGCTACAGCTGCATCGTCTAAAGTGAATTGCACAGATTCATTAATGTAATCTAACTGTTTACACATTAAGGTGGTAGTATGGCGCCACCCTGTGAGGAAGCATTTCTAAGATGTATGGCGTTTGGGGGGGAAAGTGACGGTGAGCTTATCACATGTCACTGATGACAACGCTGCACATGTTACCTACCTCACTGGCTAACTGGCTAGGCAGGGATGTTTAGGCTCGGATTATTAGGCTACCTGCCTTAAAGTGAAGAGACTAGAGCTAGCTAGCTAATTCGGAGTTAGTGAGGTGGTGTTTTCATTCTAAAGGTGTTCCTCAGAGAAAGACACACAATCACTTCGGCGCCGAGTAATAAGCTAACAAGTTGGCCTAGCTAGCAAGCAAAAGCAGCCTTGTTAAGCTAAGGGGTTAAAGCTACGGAAGTTTAGTTACTGTGTCTGTGTAGCATATACTGGTGCCATAGCCTCTAGTTGGTTGATTCAGAATAATGTTGGCATTGTTGCTGCTCTAGCTAACAGGAGCTAACTGGCTAAATCTGGCCGCAGTTGTTGAGATTGCTAGCTTGAGAGAGGCAGGGTGGGTACATGATTGGTTGACAAGTGAGAGGGCGGTCACAACACAACTGTCATGAAAAGTGACTTGATGAAATCGAATGTGTCATTATAAAAAGTGCCATTATGAAATTTGACATGAAATGTGTTATTGGGGAAAATGCCGTAATGGTAATAAAATTATCCATTAACATTCAGCTATCACAATAATGAGATGAGTTTTTATCATTTCTTCAATTATTTCACAAATTGTTGGCTCATTTACGTACATTACACAATTTATTCTTATGATTATCAAAATCTTTTTTTAAATTTATTTTAATGTTGAACATTTTGCGGTGCCATACACAAGCGGTGAATGACTTGATGGTCACTCATACGCGCCAGATGAACAGAATTTGGATCTCTAATGGAAATAGCCATGACGTCATGGCATTTACATTGAAAGGTATTAAACTATGGGCAATCAAACACTGTAATACAAGACAATACATAGATGTAATGAACTGAGATTCCACTAATTCATCCTACTTGTCCAAATGACTGATTGAAGATTCCCTCTTTGATTCAAATCCCCACATTTCCTCCCTGTTGATGTCGTCAAACCCAGTTATTTGTTCACCAAAGAAGCTGGTAGAAAATATAAATTTTTTTCCAGTGTGTCTGGTGAGTGATGCCTCTCTTTTACCTGAATGCTCAAGGGACATCCGACTCGGCAGCATTCTTTGGTTTGCACACATGAGTCCTGATTGCTTCTCCTTCTGCTTTCAGCTGGAGGCCATTGTGGTGGAGATGCAGGACCCAAAAAGTGGGGTCAAGGGCTCTGAGCAGAAACTCAACGTCACTGTCATCCCACATGTCATCGCTGGTGAGATTGAGACACAAACAAACAAACAAACAAACAAACACACATTCACAAAGCCTACGTTCCTAAAAGTATTGAGTTATTCAAAGTTCATTATATATTAGTGGGTTATTACAAAATCAGGATTGGTATCGTATCTATAAATAGATTTATATGAACAATGTATCAAATGAGTATGTATTGACACAGTTCATTACTGACTCTGAGAGCTTTTTAGCCTCTTTTAACGGTGTTGCTTTGGTTTTCCAGCTCAGCAGACTGACAAAAATCTAGTGTGGTGAACCTAAAGGAGAATTTGGCAACTAAAGAATGAAAAAACGAAAGAAAGACAGACAGAAAGAAAAAGGAGCATGAAGTTATGCGCAAAAGAGAGTTGATTCCCGTTTCTATCAACTAAAATATGTTCTTTGTTCTTTTTTTAAGATTGCAAAATTTACTTGTGACTCCAGCTGATTCATAGAGAAAGGAGAGACAATCTAATAAATGTTGTGTCCTTGCGCTGGTACCATTGGATTGTGTTGATTACTCACAGAGGCTGTTATTTCTGAGCTGTAATGTCCCTGCTCACTGACGACACTTTGTCGTCGCATTATTTAAAGACACTGACAGGCGGCCTGGACGTCTAAGCTGCTAACGCAGGCTAAATAAGGCAGCCCCACAATTGGATGAGATCTGGCTTTTTTAATCCAGTCTAAGTCCAGCGAGGGAAAGGTCAGGCTCGGGTACAATGGGCCAAACCCTTCATGTAGAACTGAGGTAGTCTGAGTATAAGCACCTCCCTCCGCGAGTGACACTTTACAAAATGATTAGGTTGGCCGAACCTAGTAATGTGATTCACGTAGAATGGTTGTTACCTGTAATTTAACATTTGTGTCGTCACGTCTCCGGGCTGATGCTGCCTGTTATTCTGCCCCTCCATCACCCCCACCATGAACTGGGGATGTGATGTCATGATGGTAGCTGGTGTACACATTACTGAACTTAACTCTGACGCTCTGAGAGTCTTTACTTATGGAAAAATCTAGCTACAAATGAAGATAATATTGCTTGCAAAGTTTTCACAACATTCTATTAATAGCAATAATATAATAATAATAGCAATAAATTACGCTTCTGAATGATTTGCATAATGACTTGGCACAAAGTTACAATAATATAATGATGTTATAATAAGATAATGTAATATACTTTGTGTTTCTACTAATTAGTCGATTTTAGCATGCTAACATGCTCAGTTAAGATGGCGAACATGGTAGACATTGTAGGTGCTAAACATCAGCATGTTGATATATGTCATTGAGAGCGCGTTAGCATGCTGGCGTTAGCACTTCACTCAAAGCGCAGCTGTGCCTGCGTACAACTAAGTACATCCTTAAATTAAAGTGATAAGGAAATGAAAACAACTTGTTGTGGAATATAATAGGCGGGCACATTAGCAAATAGAATAACCAAAAGCAAAATATGAATTGCAATTTCATTGCAATGTTTTGGTATTAAATTTAATCATTTAAAGACACAAAAAGGTGACAGTGTGGTTAATTGGTAAATGTATTATATTCTATTTATTATTGTATTTTTTATTATGTTATTATCAATGTTTGTTTAAATGCAAATGTAATTCATTCATGTGAGACTGCATTTATGAATCGATCAATGTATTAATTGATAAGAATTGGACACAATAGCGATCTACAATTATTCTTGTGGCACACTCCACACATACTGACACTTTTTTTATAGCAGGAAGTTGAGAGCTGGGTTGAATAAAAGGAACGATTTAGGCAGAGTGTACTTTTTACTAGTAGGAATCCGATACACAAACCATCCAGAGACAGGAGTCTGTTTCATTAACTGTGTGTGTGTGCGGTGTTTCTGCTCGTATCTGTTGTGTTTCCACACAGGTAAGGACATCATCGCATGGATTGCCAACAAGATGAAGACCACTCCAGAAGGTACAATACCGTAGAAATCACAGATTTGGCTGCTAAAACACAACATCTCCACATGCCATTTTATTTCACACGTTATTTTAAAAAAAAGAATATCCACATGTTGTTTACTGCCTCGACCATTCATCTTTTCTCCCTGTCTGTGTACCAGAGGCTCAGACCTTTTGCACCATGTTAGTGGCCTATGGCTACATGTACCCCCTGCAGAACCACAAGAAGCTAGTCATGTGCAACGACACCAGCCTCTACCGCTTCCAGGTAAAACGAAATCCCAAGTAGTTGGAATCAGTGTAGCACCGGAGAGGATCGTCCCTCACTACTAAAGATAGACTCACCTGTTCATGTACAGCTCGCTGCTGATGTTTTGATGTCATCACAGAGTGTGAGCTGTTGACAAGGCGGTGAACTAGGAGGAGATTTCTGGAGCGTTGTGACCTTCCATAATAAACTCAGTTATTGACAGGAAGCAGATTTTTAAAACCTATTTCATCAGGTCAAAAGTGTAACGCTAATAAAACAATGTTAAGTATGTTTTTTTCCAGCTGTTTTAGAGGGTCTCCATGACCCCCTGACAGATTAGGAAAGTAACAAAAGGTCAGGTCAGGTGGCAAAGCTTCGGGTTATATGGAACATTTTATCAGGTGCCACGTTTATTCACTCTACACACTTAATCACTAATACTGTCTTTTCCAATCGAAACCTTTTCAGACCCCATACTTCTGGCCTACACAGAAATGGGATGCGGAGGACTCTGACTATGGTGGGTACAGTATGTCATATGGGGTGGGGCGGGGGGGGGGCTTCAGTGATAATTTAGGATGAAACCTACTGACTCTTGAGTCACGTGGCACACAGGTTAGGAACAACTTGCATTGTTTTATTTTAGAAGAAGGGACAATTGTCTACGAGCGAGACACTAAAATGAAAACATCTCAAAAGACTAGCCTTTGAGATTACAGGATGAAACATGGAAATAAGACAGCTGTGGAGTTGTAGGGAGGTGTATTTTTTTCCCATTTTGACAGATCTAGGCTACAGTTTCCTGCCGTTTCTGCAGCCAGGCTAAACACATCACATACGAAACTAATATCAGTATTCTCTGACTGTAGGTAAACTAGTGTTTACTTTGTACTTTTTGCAGTGATTAACGTGTGATTAGAAAAGTTTTTTTTTTTTTTTTGTTGTTGCTCTGATTATAGCCATTTACCTGGCGAAGAGGAACATCCGCAAGAAAGGCCTGCTAGAACCCTATGAACAGGTTTGTGTACAAGTATAGTAATGTTTGTGTTTGTATGTGCGTCGAGCCTCTTCTCTTTCCCGTGCTGTCATTCCTACAGATGAAGAGGTCTGCAGATGTTTTATGGGATGAAAATAGTTATGATAGGAGAATTGTTGGAACGTAGAACCTGCAATTATACATGTGCTCAGTACAAACTGACAATCAGCGATTCACATGAAAATATTTATAATGTGATTATTTTAAGTGCTTTTCCTTATTTATAAAAAAAAAAATACATTTGCATTCCTTTTTTTGTTAAATTTTTTTTATTTGAATGGTGGACAGATTTTTAGATTATTGCTCCTAGTACGACTGTACTTTTTTATGGTATCTTTTTAATGGTCAGAGGCGGAGATATCCTGACTTTTAGCTTCTGGTATGGGTCAATCTCCAAAAACACTGAATGCTGAAGCAGATTCCATATTCCATGATGACAGTTTATTGTTTCTACTGGAATCTAGTGTGTCAAGTCTCTTTTTAGAGTGTCTTCACTGTTCACTGTCTCCTTCTCACTGTAACACCTGTCGGGTTCTCAATAAAACAGATGAGGAGAGCCTTTACAACTCGTATTTGTGTTTTAAACAGGCACATTACAACCACCTCCATGAATGGCTGAACCATAAGTGGGACTTTATCGTGATGCAGGCCACAGAGCAGTACAAGTAGGTGAAACCATTACAGCTTGGTATTGAACAGTTCACAGTGAAGATAAAGAGGAAATGTATGGAAAGGGAGAGGGGGAGGATGAGGAAGGTCCCTAGCTGGAAAAGAACTTGGGACACTACAATTACGGAAGTCCCCCTTCCACTCAAAGATGTGTTTTGCTTTTTGCCCTTCACTGTGATGTTATAACTTCATCGTGATGTTGTATCTTCCCTGTGATGTTTGAGCTTCACTGTGGTTTTGTAGCTTCACTGTGATGTTGTAGCTTCACTGTAATATGTGGTAGCTTCACTGTGATGTTGTAGCTTCACTGTGATGTTTGAGCTTCACTGTGGTGTTGTAGCTTCACTGTGATGTTGTAGCTTCACTGTAATATGTGGTAGCTTCACTGTGATGTTGTAGCTTCACTGTGATGTCGTAGCTTCACTGTGATGTTGTAGCTCCACTGTGATGTTTGAGCTTCACTGTGATGTTTGAGTTTCACTGTGATGTCATGCAGAATGATGTAAGTGCACAGTTTGTTTTCATATTCATTCTGAATAGAAGACCATACTGGAGACACTATACGGAAAATACTCTGTGCCACGCACTGCGTTCACGTTATTTCAGTCTTTGTGACAGAGCAGTGACCGTGGTGAGCAGTGGGTTTGCAGTGGAGACGTTCTACCAGCATCAGAAACAGGCAGTCTATGTTGACCAATCACAGTGCTTGTTGACCTCATAATGGCTACAGAGATACCACCGTTGTCGATTTGGTCAGTTCCAAAAAAAGTATTGAGGTTCATTACCCAGCCCTAGATGAGTATGGCATCAAATGCTTAGTCCTGTGAACATATTTCCCTATATATCTTAAATGTATCTATAAATATAGAATATATTTGAGAAGTGAGACAATTTAGCCAACCCAGCGCTACCTGGAGATGAGTGCAGTTAGTTCAACTGACCAATCTGCGAGCACAATGAGCATTTTGATAAGTTAGGTTTCAGATTTTGGTGAAGTTCCTCTGAACCCCTGACACTTAACATTTCCCATTCGTTTTGTGTGTGTGTGTGTGTGTGTGTGTGTGTGTGTGTGTGTGTGTGTGTGTGTGTCAGGGCTGGAAAGGAGAGGAAGAAGCCGGATCGCGTGGTGTTTGATTGCCAGGAGAGGGCTTACTGGATAGTGAACAGGCCACCGGTCAGTGTGTATTTATATATACATATATACACAGCATATATACATTCATGTATATGAGATAAACGAAATGCCGTGATCCAAATAAATGCATGCTGTATCTACAGTAGTAGCAGAAAGATGTGAGTATTGTGTACTTATGATACTTGATGAACATGCACCATGAACCTGCTCTGTTTGTGTCCAGCGTCGTACTCACAGTGCTATGGACTGTGGTCCAGAGCGTCTCATTGATCCCAACACAGATGAGGTAACAGGTCAGTATACACGCACACACACACACAGTGGAGACAATGGAGGTCAGCTGGTCTCATAAGAAACTTACTGGAGCTTAACATGGAGCGTGGTACTGCTGGACTGGACTCTGTAGACCATAGATCCACTTAGAGACTAGAACCTCCCTGACCCTCTCTGACTCTCTCACTCCAGTTCTCTTTCTAGTCCTTTCTTTCCCTTCTCCTTCTTTTCCTCGTCCTTTCACACGGATCCATCCAACTCTTGAAACACCCGAAACAAGCAAACAAAGCTTTAGTTCAATGTCTAAAATTCTGTGCCGTGTCATTAATGGTGGGTGAAATTTAGAGGTTGAGCTCTGTAGAACTGGAGAAATGAATTCATGTGAGTCAATTTACACATAATATCGGGATCAATTTCAGAGAAATGTGTTTTGGGTGTCATGGCAGTGACAGAACATTTTTGAAAATGCTCTGATTGCACTTCTCTCACTGGCCGGTTAGCTCAGTTGGTTAGAGCGTGGTGCTAATAACGCCAAGGTCGCGGGTTCGATCCCCGTACGGGCCAATCAATTATATAATTTCCCCCCGGGGATCAATAGAGTATTTCTGATTGATATCTTCGCCATGACAATACTCATTGATCCTGTAGTGCCAAACTGATAGGATTTACTGTACTGGCCATAACACTGTGAAATTGTCTCTTTGAGGTCGTTGTTCATAGTTAAATAGTCAAATTCTGCCAGATTTGCTACTATAGTTTGAGCAGCTTGTACTGTATTGACTTTCCTTGGAAGAGGTTTTTGCAAACTTAGAAAGTCTTTCTAAGGAGGTGACTTAAGGTGCTTATCAATTCCACAAAAGCTTAAGTTGAATCTTACAAGAGGAAAGTTCCCCTCACGTTAACTTGGAGAGGACAAATTAATGAATTATTCTTTCTACGAAATGTAAAAAGTATTCACCGTATACTTCAATTAACAAAAGAGATGTTTTCTGTAGATAGACGCCCCTTGCTGTGGGAATATCATAAGAAAGAAGCCTTACAGAGAAACCACTTGAATTTCACGTCAGTCACTTGCGACCACATGTGCATGTGAACTTGTGAAACGTGTGAAAACATGTTAAAATCACCTGTGGAATATGTGGAAGACATGTCCTTTGCACATGTAAAACATAGTTCAAAACCATGTGCTCCACGTGTTACCACACATTACAACATGTGGTACCATGATTTCCACACGTGACCACATGGTTTCGCATTTAATCCCATAGGTTTCACATGGGAATTTACATGGGCTTCTTCACACATTACACAATGAAAATGTTCCCAAAACCAGTATGTTTTACATACGTTCCACATGCTTTCACACGTTACATTTCATGTGGTCACAGGTATCCACATATAGAAAACATCAAATTCATGTGTTTTTTCTGCAAGGGGAATAAATGCGAGCAATGCCAGGTGATGCGTGAATACAGCAATATCTTTGTGAACCAATGATATTGTTTGTAACATGCAGAAGATAAACTGTGAGTTATGATGAAACTGTAATTTGGGAGCACTACTGGTGATCTAACACAATCATGGTGCCTCCTGTGGACAACTGTTTTTCATTCATTGCATGTTTTCCTGTCTTTGTCTCTTTTTCTAACAGATCTCCTTACGCTGATGAAGATAAGCGAGCAAAAAACAAAACAAAACACATAGTATACAGTGTTTTACCCAGATTGTCGTTCTTGTGTGCAAACTACACTCATATAAACTTGTGTTCCATGTAGTCTTTCGCCGGTCTCTCCAGGAAATAGTGATGTTCTGATTGTAATAATGCAAAATCAACCAGACACTGCATTATTTTCAAGGGTGTGTAATTCACACAATAAAATAAATAAATAAATAAAATAAAGCTATGCAAAAACCATTAAAATCTACATTTCAACACACAAGTTTAGACAATCTCTGCTCTCACTGGAATTTGTCGCACAAGACCGCAGCAAAGATCTTACTCCATAGTCCAATTTTGCATATTTTAGAGGAGCCACTGCAAATGTGTTTATTTTTGGCGGCAATAATTCACCCAAAAAAACGTTGCATGATCAAGTATCCTGTCTATCCTTCTTCTGGAGGGACTGTTAGTTATTTCCCACCTGTTTGTGCTTCAACAGTCCCTCTGTGCTCAGTACTCTATTATATCCACCTGTTCACATTGTGCAGAGCCAAACTTACTATTGCCATGACAACAAACATTTTCTTCTTCTTGTCTCTCAGAAATTCACCTTTGACCTGTACAGACGCATGGTAAGTCATAGTATTTAATACGTGATAATATTTAAAAGACAGTACCCCTCCCTAAAACCCATATTTCCTCCAAGCTCATGGTTGATGGTTTGAAGTTATAAACTGTGCTGAGTTTCAGAACATCTTTTCATGTGAAAGTGGATGGTTAGATATATCTTTGATTCATAAAAACAAAATCACAAATTCCCAAAAGATAAATTACGATTTCGTTTGTCTTACTCTTTTATCCTAGAACATGTTCTATCAACAAGCCATCATGAGGTCAAAGGTCAAATCCAGTGTGTCCCTCGGAGCGTAAGTTCCTCTTGTATCTTACCTATTTGGATCTTTCCATTATCAGTATTTAGACCGCTTAGAAAGCTCTGTGGATTCCGCTGGTCTCACAATAGTTCTCTTTCTGCAGACTGGTCAAGTACATCACAACCTACAAAAACCACGACCCGTTCCTGGCCCCCTGCCTACCCAGCAACCCCTGGCAAACAGACAACGACGCGTACTGGGCTCTCAACATGAGAAGGTGAGGCCTGCTGCATGTTGTCTTTCTGCTCGGCTGAGAAACGATCACATTGATGGTGAGACATGATTACTGTAATCCAAAAGGAATTTAAAAAATTGCCGTCTTGCGCTGGTGACGTCATTTGGAGCCTGCACAGTGGTGATTGGGGGTGGGGGGGTGGAGCCTCGGTATCGAGGTCCCACCCATACACCTGCCCCAACCCAGTCTCGAGCACGATACATGATGTTTCACCTCGTTTTTTAGAGCATCGAATATCAAATTAAAATCAAACTGATAAGAATTTTGATGAACTAATTTTGCATCCCCTCACAATATATTTTTTCGACGTATCTTGATGCTACTCCTGAACTCAGCCAAGGCGTATGACAACACGTGTGTCATGTCTGACGGACGCACCAGGTTCAAATCCTGGCTTTACAGCGCAGTCTCTGCTACTGTTAATAGAAACAGTAAGGAGAAGCCACATTAAAGTTACCGCATCCATAGCATCATGGCTAAATGCACTGTGTAATGTATCAGAATAGCCTAAAATGCAGTGTATTATAGGTTTCTCAAAGAAAATAACTGTTTCTATGGAGCAGGGGGGACTGCAAAAAGTTTGTGCAAGTTGATGCAAATGTAGTTCAGAAAAGAAATAGTGTCTCTGAAAGTTCATGCTTTACCTCGGAAGGGGGGAAAATGTGCGCATTATAATACAATGCTGTAATAATTGTGTAAATTCAGAGTCAGTGACTCTGCCTGTGTTTATGTCCTAGAGTCGACGTCCCCACTAAGATGCGAGTAGAACGCTGGTCCTTCAGCTTGTTCGAGCTGCTGAGCGACCTGCGAGGCCGCGACGACTTCAAGGTCTTCCTCAAGAAGGAGTTCAGCGGTATGTCGCCAAATGTCCGTTTGGATCGTGAAGCTGCTGTGTATACAGCATTCACATTACTTTCTCTGGAGCCCTCCCTCTTCTTTAATGTATTAGTACAGTTGTACGAGTCACAGATGTTACATTTTCCGATAGTACAGTTCAGAACACATGGATATGAGGTGCAAAAACAGGGTCTGCAAGACACACAGCTGACATGTGACATGTATTTGAATGCACAAGGTAGTGTTTCCCAAAGGCAATAAGCAAAGCACTTTCACACAATCTGTTTGATATGCCATCCACCATCAAAAAAAAACACATCAGATAAGAGCAGCGCCACAGAATGACATGCTGCAGCTTTATTGTGAAATGATTTAATACTCTCGCTTATTTAAACAACTTTGGTAGGACTGGCTCTTCCACAAACTGATATGACAGCTCATAGCCTTCTGGTGCCGCGGCCTGGGTGTGAAAACACTGCCATAAATGTGTGTGTGTGTGTGTGTGTGTGTATTCCAGGGGAGAACTTGGCTTTTTGGGAGGCAGGTGAAGAACTGAAATGGGGCACTGCATCCTCCATGTCAACAAAAGCTGACACCATCTTCAAGTAAGACAAATGAATTGGACTGGTTATTTGTGAGTGTGTGTGTGTGTGTGTGTGTGTGTGTGTGTGTGTCATGTCATCCATAATGTCCAGCAAATTACTTTAAACTATGCGTCCCACATAAGCAAAAACCCTTAAATCCACTGAAAACCAAATGCTTCAAAGTAAGCTTCAAGTATTTGTCCATAACTTCAAAGTCAAGTCAACTCCTGCTGGAAATCTTGTTTTTGCTGACCTCCAGTGGTTTAACTTATCTCCCCTTGCTGCAGTGACGCAGAAGTGTACTCAAGGGCACCGTGACATCACTGTTTTCGACCTTTCAGAGGGCAGTCAAACATATAACATGAGGTCATCTGTTGGATGTGGTTTGATCAAATATGATTGACAGCAAACAACCCACCAACTGTCACCCCACTCTGATTCAATTCAGTTTTATTTATGTAGTGTCAAGTCATCTCATGACTCATGACAGACAGGCAGAAATGTATAGCAGTACCAGTAGCAGCCATAAGAACTGTAATAATGATGGAAATATGACTAATAATAGTAGTTACAGCTCTAATTATAACAGAAATATGACTAATAATAATGATTGTAGCGATGAGAGTCAAGCAGGCCCATGGCGGCAGCAGCCAGTTAGTAACATACATTGGTGGGGCATGAATGTGGAGACTCCAGGAACCACCAGCAACCCTGCATTCTGGGAGCAGTTCTCTGGTGGGGTAACAGGGAACTCTATTCTGGATTTTCTTTGACAGTTTTACATTCAAATGTTGCAAAATCCTGATTGGTGCATAGTAGTGGTCGACGTCACCTTTTTTTTCCCAATAAGCCACACCCACAGAGCAGTGACAAAACACATTATGAAATAAATACGAAATAACTGTTCTAACTTTGGAAGGAAACAGCGTGACCACATGGGACCACACGCCTTGTTGGTTTCAGGGCCTTAAATATGCAAACTATGGCCAAGTATCATATTTCCAAACAGAGTTAGTGGACTACAGCTTAACCCCTCTTAAGATGTCAGCCATGCAACATGACATTGATCTGGAGTGTCTGTGTGTTTAGGACATTCCTGGCCCCTGGCGCTCCCCGCTGGATCAACATTGATGGCAGGACAATGGGTCTGACAGTGAAGGGCCTGGAGCATCCTCACCGCTACGTGCTGGAAGCGGCACAGACACACGTCTTCCTGCTCATGAAAAAGGTGCGTCTGTGTACTGTCCCGTGTCTGCAAGACACCTATAATTCATTTTTAGGGCGGTTAATTAATACTAATAAGTGATTAATGATGAATATGAATGATCCACTGAGAGCTCTGGTTCTCTGTTTTGCCAAAAGGGGTACCAGATCAGACATTGTTCCTTTAAGGCAAGGCTATAGCATATACTATATTATCCACACTACAATTTGTGATCCAAATTATCGATTAAAGGGGCTTTTGTGTAGTGAAGCCGGTCACCTGCAGTCTCATGTGCTTTCGTTGGTACAGGATACTTTCTTCCGTTACCTCAAGTCACCAGTGTACAAAGACATCCAGAAGAAGGCACAGAGCCCGGAGGCTCATAACTTCAGGTTGGTGGATAAACATCTGACATCTAGAAATCACTGCACATAGAATACCTGTTGACCCGACTTGTTTGATATGTTCCTCCTGGCTTTCCAATGTCTGTACAAATGGGCTTCAAAATATGAGTATCATTGTTGTTTCTCCACGTGATCATGACATTTCTACCCCACAGCTGGATTCTCACTAATGCAAACCACTATTTGTAGTTTGCAGTTATTAGGTTTTATGACAGATGCAAACACATCCGAACCTAAAGGGCCATTACAGCAGCTATTACCAAGGTCAGAAAAGGAGGCTTCTTGAAAGAAAGGCCGGCTAGATATCAGAAAATGTGTTTTGGAGTTTTGAGGAGCCGATCAGCCGCACAGTGAACATACAGTTATGTGCCATAAGGGCCTGATCACACCGTGAAATGAATCTTAACGTCATGTCTGCCCAGGACCAGGCTTGGCTTTCAGGAATTGGTAACTACACTACAGGTTTCAACTGTCTGTGTGCCTGAACCTGCTGAACTGAAAGCCACCCACAAAAATACTGTCCCCTCCCCTAGAGAAAGGCTTTACGATAATCTCTAATGTTTCTGTTTCCACCTTAGTCCGGCCCAGCTGGAGCAAAATGCTCAGAACCGAAGCGTAGGCATCCATCCCATCATCCTCTGGCAGCAGGAGGAGGAGGAAAAGGCCAAGGCCGCCGCTGCCTCTGCTCCTGTCGATGTCAAGGCCATGATGAGCAAAATAGACAGGAAGAAGTAGAGATATGCAGTGGAGGTGTGTGTGTGTGTGTGTGTGTGTATGTGTACAGGGTTCTACATGTCATGTCACTCACAAAGTAACAACACAGGAACCAGCCATCTGTTAGGGCATATACACTGTACAGAAGGATTGCTCCTCAGTGTCATGCCAATGAATGTTGTTCTGTTTTAGCAAATTATCAAATGTGTCCAGTGTTCATTATGGAAGGTTACTAAAGGGGGGGCCCAAGGGGTCAGGGTGGCCTGTGTTTGAAGTGACTGTTTACTGTTCTTTGCTGGAAAGCCAATCAAACAATGCAGAACGACCATAAAAATAAACACAGAACAACTACAAAGAGACACAGAACAACTACAAAGAGACTCAGAACAACCACAAACAGACGTAAAACGACAACAAAGGCATGAAAAAGAAACAACTACAAAGAGATGTGAAATGACCACAGCGATGCAGAACAACCGCAAAACTACCGCAAAGAGACACAAAACGACTACAAAGAGACTCAAAACAACTACAAACAAGTGTTAAACGACCACAAAGACACGCCAAAATGCAAAAGAAAGGCAGAACAACTACAAAGAGACGTGAAACGACCACAAGAGACACAAGAGACCATGGTTTTCATGGATATGTTTTTGAAAGAAAGGCGTCTCCAGAATTAGGTTGTAAATATCAGCGGTGACATGTAGCATGCCGTAGTGACTGAACCCCTTGATTTTTAGAAAGTGACACCGTATTTCCAGAGACTTAAATACTTAAAATACACGACACTTTTGGAAATGAATAAAACAAATATGATTATTAATATAAATATTACATTGTAAAATTTGTCCAAAGCCAAGCCTATTGTTATTTTTTTTAATGTATATTACTCAATACAGGTAACAGTGTGAGGAGATACTGAAGTGACATATTATTGTGTACTTGGAGACCCTGGAGCTTTTGTTGCTGCAATATGTATGGAAATAGAATAATTGTGGTTGTATGCGCTTCTGTCCACAAGAGATGTTTAATCAATTATATTAACATAACTGTCTGTACTCTGTCGTACTATTGTACCAGTCATAGTCAAAAAGCACAACAGTATGTCAGCACATTGAAGTTAACGAGAGCTCCATTTCTCTATGGAGGATTTATACAGTATGTAAATCTGGTTGCTTCCCTAAGTGTAATAAATGGGATCAAGATAAAGCACACTTCAGATCATTGTGTGGGCGTTAGTAGTTAACACTGCTATATTATAAACTACTGCCGACCACTTTCCACAGCAGGCGGTTTGGATTTTTGAATGGGTTTTTGTACATTCCAAGGCAACACACGATAATGGCAACTAATCGACTAATTCGTGCCCCAGTTAGGTAGGTTATAATATAACAACTGATACAAAATAGTATGATATGATAATGATACTTTTACACTGTTGGTCAAATGTAGCTGTAACAATGGTTACAGTTAGCAGTGAGGAATTCTTTTCACAGAGGTGTCACAGGACGGTAAACTCCACCGCAGCCAATGGAATAGATAAGGGATCTCAGATTGGACTGGGGACTTGACATTTTGAACAGAAAGTCTGTTTAACAAACAGGGGGGCCAGTAGTTTGAAAGATGTGGGAGTTCCCTAGGTATTATTTCCATGTTCACCATCTTAGTTTAGTGTTAGCATTGGACAAATTAACATTTTGACCTGATGATGGCGCTATATGAAAAGTCAAGAGGATCACCAAAGTTACAACAAGAAATCTTGAGGACAGACAATCCATCAAATACTCGTCACGTTCCACTAAAATCCAAACGTCAACCTCACGGTGGCGCTACAGGAAAAGTCAGAGGATCACAATCAGAGTAGGATTTGTCCTCTGGAGACCATAAATGTCTGTACAAAACATAATATTTCAGTTGTTCAGTGCGAAGTGGTGGACCTACCAACCAACCGACCGACAGATGGCCATCGCCACCCACACTCCACCAATCTAGGAATAGCACCTCTGCTGCATTTTCATGCTGTGATGTTAACATTAACATGATAGCATCCGAAAATTTTAACTTATACCTATGTTGTATGTAAAATCACAACTTCCCAAATATTTCGGTGTCTCATTTGCACCAATTACTCAAGTAAAGCGAATTAAATCACACAAGACATGTTTCTCGAAAGACAAAATTATTTTTACTGTACATGTTATTCTTTTTTACAAAGTTTCTGCAAAGGCAAATAAAAAGCAATAAAGGGTTATTTGGCCATGCTGGACAGCCAGCTGAGTTTGAATAAAGAAGGAGCAGCTGCGTCTTCATCCTTGTCAGCGAGCTGTCTGAACAGGCTGCCCGGCCGGAAGCTGTCCTCACTGTCTGCCGTGGAGGACGGAGGTGCCTGCTGGAGGAAGGAGAAAACGTCAAAAAGTCTTGTCGGTCATCTTAATTGGCAAGTAATGAGACCAGAGACCCTGGTAGATCCAGGGGTCAAAGGACAAAGAGCCCTGCTCCAGGACTGTCATACTTTGTATCAAGGTCCTGGATTCCTGGATTGCCACCTACTGGAATCTGGACATTTCAGTAACTCAAGTTGATGGGGAAATACGGGCGCAAAGTAACGAAAAATTGTGCGCTCTGAAGAAGAGAGGTCTCTTCCATGGTAGCCAAAAGATACACAGTATAAGGAAACTACAGTTTTATTCGGCATGCTTTCCGGCCACCAATGGCTTAACATTCGTTTTAATGGACTTTTTGGTCAGAGTAATTAGTGATTTTTATTTTTACATCTGCCTGCCATGGTTGTTTTATACCTTAAAAGTCACTAATACGATGGTGAAGACCAGCCGGCGGGCGTAAATTGTAACGTTTGCTATCCGAGATGAAATATAGCAAAATTACTTCCCACCATGTTTGTCTCCCTTCTGTTAAAACCTGACAAACTGAACAGTGAACAGCGCAGTATGTACGACTAATTGAGCACTCAAGCGTAAACTAAAGCAGGAAGGTTATTAAAGGTTTAAGACAGTTGAAGGGCAATTACTATGACTGTAGTATAGAGTAGAGAGTGCGTAACAGCAAAGGACTATGGCAGTCATTGTTCAGCTTTGGGCTGTAGGCACTAGCGCCACCCACCCCTCTGCATATCACCTCTGCTCTACTGCTGACAAATGCCATGTGGCAGGGCTGGAGCTGGCCATAAGGAAGGATGCAATGCGTGCAAAAAAAAGAAAAAAAAAAAGGGTAGTCCGGAAAACAACTTTAATCCAGGACTGTGATACGTGGCATGGCAGTCGGGGCCGGGTAGATCCAGGCTCTACAATTTCAAATGTTGGGTTTGTCTAAATGATTTTCCGGGGGGACATAAAACCACATACCACTTCAGAATTCAAAATGTCTAGCGAGAGAGTAGCCTCTTGGCATCATGTCAAAGTAAAGAAAACGAGAAGTTGTAGCAGCTCAAAAAGGGACTACTTTCGCTGGTTCCCAGAGGAGGACGTCGGTGGTGGGTGCTAGCATCCTTTAAGTGGTTCCACACCTGGTCCAATGATTCACACAAAAATCTGGATTACTCTGCTGTCTATGGGCTCACCGGTGATGCTGGACATCTTTCAGATGAAAAGGAATAGACAATGATTTTACCTTCAAGTACCCAGTGCAGGCATGGTGCACGTTTAGCCTAGCCTTATCACACAAAGAATGGAAGCAGGGGGGGAAAACGCTGGCCATGCTAATAGCTCCAAAGCAAACCGATATGGATGTCCAGACAAATCTCAATTTGAGCTGCATAGAGACCCAGAACCTTTATCTCAAAATGGGATTGGTCGACTCTAAACAGGAAATAATGCCCCAGGGTCACTGTTGCTGCTGCTGCTGCTGCCCAATGAAACTATCCAGTCAACAGTCCTGATCCTGGGCTACATTATTACATTATGTAGCTACATTATGAGCCCAGGCAGAGTGTGGCGGGGAGGGGGGGGGGGGTTAGTGAGAGCAGAGCAGTGCAGCATCTTTAGTTTCAAACCCATCTGACTTCATCAGCTAATAATGTATCGTCACACTGCTAATGCACAAAAGGTGAAACCAAGCCACTACTACAACCAAACACACACACACACACACACACAGAAATATAAAACCCACACTGATGGACTTGCCTGGGTTTCTCGCACTCAAAAACGCTGGGAAGGCAGAGAGTGCAACAGACAACGTTAACCCAGGGCGGGAACAAAAAGCGGTGAAACAGAGAAATGAAGATACATTCTCTTGGTATGAAACTCAAGACTCCCACACCACATCCCAGCCCCGGTACTCACCAGCTGGCGAGGAGCATCAGAGCTCCTGGCGGCCAACTTGGATTTACGCACATTCGACATGCTGAGAGGCAGCAACCCGAACCTGCAGAGGACAGGAGAGTCGTGGCTGAACTTCCTGGCTAACAAACAACTTGATGGGGACATCTCGACTCAAAAGGTGACGCATTACAAGCTGCGCCACTGGTATGAAATGGTGTACACTTCCTGTCTCCTAAGTGGGTGTGGTCACCTCCCCGCCGCCTTATTTTGCCGCTCGTTTTATCTGTCTAATAATACCCCCCCCCCTCCAAAAACAGTTAAATAATAGCGATAATATTGTTATGAAGCAAAGAAACATACGTTTCATTTAAGTTTTAACTTTGAATTCAGCGCCAGTTCGGCACCAGCAGCAGGAAGCAATATCTGTGTTGCCAGATCTCGCAAGAGTGTGTTGCTGAGACGGAGACAGGTGCCATTTTAACGTCAGAATGTTCTGAAGATACGTGGCTTGTGGTAAAAGTGAGTCCAACATTTGCTTTGGTGCCTGCGGGCGAAAGAATCGCCCATAATCTGTAATCACGTTCACTTCTCCCATTGGAGCGAATAGACCTGTCGCTGGTCTCCTAAAAGGGGCGGGGCTGTGGCGAAACCCACGTGACGCCGATACAGGAAATTACTAGTGTTGACCTCTGACCTGATCTGGCTGCTGGCCAGTGGCAGGATATTGTAAGCTTCCTGGGAGTTCACACTGCTGCTCCGCGAGGGAAACTGCTTCTCTGAGCCCGTCAACAGCCCCAGCAGCACCTGAAACACAGCGTCACATCAGGCTTTGAACAGCGTCGGGAAAATGGAGCAGCCCCCATATATTATGTTTGCTGTAACATCACGACAATATTGGAACAATAAGACTACAACCACACGGTGGTTCGTCTTAATGCGTTTGTGGTTGGTGGTGGCAAGGGGCTGAGAGTACCGAGGTCCTCTGAGACAGGCGGTTGAGGTTGGAGTTCAGCAGAGGTGTGAACACGTCCAGGTCAAACGGGTCGATGTAGCCCTCCAGCCAATCGCACACCTCGTGGAATCTGGAAGACACACCACACAATGTTCGCAGCTTTCAGAGACCTTTTCAATGCATGTCAGGATTTACCTCCTTTAAAAAAAATGTATTTATGCTGGTTTGGGTAGGTTTTCCACGGGTCCTTTTGGGATCAGATGCAGTTTATTTGGACCTGTGAAGACATCTAAAACTGCTCCAGGCCAGTATGTGTTCCACTGTGGCCTGGAGCAGTTTTATGGGTCTTGCAGGGTCGGGTGAAGCTACTCTACCTGGGGTCTTGGTGGGATCGGGAGCTCTTGCCGTCCTCCGGTCTGTTGCCCAGTGTGGTGTTGAGGTAACGAAGGTCAAACAGCAGCTGCAAAGCTCTGTTCTGAGTCATGGGGAACACACCCTCCTGGAGGACGGAGGAAGAGAACATAAAAAGCAGAGAAAATTCAGGAAGCTAATGAGGATCCTAACCCTACAATACAAAACGCTGTGTCTGTGTGTGTGTGTGTGTGTGTATGTGTGTGTGTGAGAGTTACCCTGCTGCGCGCCTGCTGTGTGAGGCCGTGGTAGTGGTGCAGGGCCTGAGCCAGACAGGCCTGCAGTAGCTCCTGCAGGGTGGGTCGGGGCAGAGCATGGCCTCCCACCCTGTTCACCTCCACACACAACTGGAACAGCAGCGACTGCACGAACCAAGACGGCTGCAGGAGACACACAAGTTTCTCGTCAGATCACTGATCGGAATCAGAAACCGAGAAAAAAAAAAAAAAAAAAAAGAGAGGCCGTGTTGAGCGACTGACCTGGACCGGAAGGCGGATTTTGGATGTGACGCTGCTCCCGGACTCTGCCTCTTCTTGGATCTCCAGGTCCTCCCAGCCTGTTGCTGTTGTTAGGATGGCGCCGGCAGACTCGGCATGCAGCGCTGTGCCAAATTTGTCCAGCAGAACCTGTCACACCACAGCTCAGAGTTACTGGGCTGGTCTTGAAACAATCCCAACATGATTTAAAGCAGTTTCCAACTTTACTACAGTGGCTTTATCAGAAGTGGACTTTGAGCGAAGATTATTTTGTTACATGTAATGATGCTCCGCGTCTGCTGAATGTGCAAATAGGCAACTGTTTGTGAACATGTTAACATGTTTTCAGCTTGTTCTGCTGCCCCCTAGTGACCAAATAATCGATTCATGCAGCTTTAATCTTATAGCAGTCTTTTTTTTTTAACCACATTGTGAGGTTAAGGCCTGATTTTAGTGTCGTAAAAGGCATTTACTAATCAAAGCTGAAGGCCCTTTTTGTCCACAGAGGTGTTTCTATGCTGTTTGGGATGAAGCTAGAAGACTAAATGTAAATCTTTACCAGCAAATTGAGCTGCCACACTGATACCATGTAACAGCCATGCCAACCAGGATTCTAACTCCTCAACATAGAAAAGACTTCATACTTCATGTAACAAATAGAATTCCACATATATACATCCACATTTCTGAAAGGGTCTGACTTTGGAGAGGGCGGAGCTCCAGATGCGGTAGGCCTCCATGCTGCAGTTGAGAAACTCCTCCTTCAGACCTGCCCACTTGGCCTGGGCGGGGCTGACCTCCGTGGCGGCCCTGGCTTTGCCCAGCTTCTTGCCCTGTCTGGGGGTCCCCTTTGCCGCGGCCTCAGGCCCGCTCCGTTTTCCCAGGATGCAATGCTTCAGGTTAGGGCAGAGTTCACCCATGGACTGGCACAGCCTTGCCATGAAAAGGACCGAACTGAGGCGGGCGGGGCTGGGGTCCGGCGAGGCTGCAACCAGTTCGGAGCGGACGGAGGACAGGATGTGGCGGACGCAGGCCAGGCAGCCTTCGCGTAAAGCCTCCTCCACTGCCGGCGAGTCCGTGAAGCGGTTAAAAGAGGACGCTGGCGATTTCTCAGTGGGACCAGAGGAGGTGACTGAGACTGAGGCCGAGATGGAGTCAGACCCTGCCGAGCACAGTGTGAAAGATGAACATTCATCGCTACTTTGGATGTGAATGCATTTACTAAACGGCTGCGCTGTCTATAGCCATGCTAGCAGCTCTAGGAATCTAGCAGCTTAGGTATGTGGAAGACAATAATGACCTCAGCCTCAGCATCCATGACAAATCTGCAAGATTAGTAGCAGGTGTTTGGACATTCGGAACTACACCACTCATGGAGACTATGGTTGGGATTGACAACTGACTCCCTGTCCTAAGGAAGACGTCGAGAGTTTGAACGGCCCTTACCTGCGTCCTGGGAGGGAAGGTAATGCTGAAGGTCGTCCAGCCTGGCCTTTAGCTTAGCATCCATGGAGGAGCAGAAGTTTTGAACGCAGGGTGTCAGGGCCTGGGTCTTCATGGCAAGGCTACTCCTCTGGTGCTGCTGCCCCCGCTGGGTTACGCTGACCCACCCGGCATCGCTCAGCAGGTCCCCCGGGGACTCCGACCACAGGAAGGAGGCCACGTCTGCCTCGTACTGGGCCCCGCGGCTGGAACCCGAAGACGTATGGATGGTCTGGCCCTCCAGATCCCTCACAGCCAAGGTGAGGAGCTGGATGGAGCTCATCGAGATGGCTTCAGTTTCTTCTTTGGTGATGGCCTTGAACGAATCATGAATCCATACCAAGTCAATGGATAGACCCGTTTAGATGTTGAAAACTGCCATAATAATTGTGAAGCTAGGAGAGCACTAACCTGCAGGCGCTTAAGGAAGAGTTGCTGGAGGAAGTCATTCCAGACAGCCAGGGGGCGCTCCAGCAGTCGCTGGCACACAGTGCTCCAGTGCTGACTGATGGAGTCTGTGGACAGGAGGTCCCACACAGCGTCTCTAATCGCTGCCAACCCCTTCAAGGTCTTCACATAGACCAGAAGGCTGCCAACGCCACGGCAGATGTCCTCTTTACAGCTGAGAGCAGAGGAAAGATTCGAAGGGCAGCGATTAGCTATCGTCAGAAAATGTAATTAATGAAATGAATTAATGACAGTTTTGATGATTGATGAAGTCATTTTTCACAAATCCAAAAGCATGGGAAATGCCTCGAGACTTCTGTTTCAATCAATAAAGTAAATATACTGTACATTCTCGGATAATAGTGAAGTCGTAAATAATAGCACAAACAAAGCAGCTGATTTTTCACAATAAAAGCCTACCAGCAAAGGGAGGGACTATGCCCACTGAGCCACTGAAGGGCTTTTAATGTGAACGATCTGGTCCCATATTGTGCTCATTTCAGCTCTGTGTTTTCATTCTGGGACTCCACTAGAGTAGCTCTTCTCCCGGTCCTCTCTGCAGCCCCTCAGTCCCCCCCCTCTGTCTGAAACAAGCCGTTTTAGACTGAAACTGAACAACCTCCAAAAACCTGAAGAGTGGTTCCTGAGCAGAGCGCTCCCATAACTGAGACAGACTGAGTGGGTGGATGAGCGTCCCTGTGCTTGGTGGGTGGTGCTGTAATTGGATCAGATGACCTGCTGGGGGGCGTGGTGACTTTATAGTTGTGACATCACAACCTTACAGGAAGGCGTGACGGCTCGTTTAAAGGCGCAGTTTCTGAATACAGGCTGTGTGCATGTCTCTGTGGACTGAGCGTTTTGATCCTTTCACAGTATTTATACAGCACCGAGACCTGCTTTATAATCAGACAAGACATGGACATCTCACTTTCTACGATATGGGACCTTTAAATGTTGTAACTGCAGCTAACAGCAATTGGAAAAAAAAAAGAAAAGAAAACGGCAAAGTAGAAACGAACGGAAATAATGACTGAGCTTACGTATCAATCCACTGCTGCAGGGTGTCCCGGAGCTGCTCTCTCTGGATTGGCTGAGCCAGGGTGCGAAGGGCGGGCTGGAACTCTGTGATGGAGGGGGGCAGGTACTTGAACCAGCTGCCAGTACTGGTCTCCTCCTGCAACACCCTCCTGCCTTTAGCTGAGGAGGGAGAGAGAGAGAGAGAGAGAGAGAGAGAGAGACCTCACGTTTCTTTATCTTTGTTGACGGATCTTAAGTCTCAATTTGGATTTTCTTATTTTCCATTTAGCGCATTATATTATTGTCTAAGCTGTGGAAGAAGAAAAAAAAAAAAACACATTTCAATTTGCAAGCTTTTTTAAAAAAAAAACTGTCCTAAAAACATATATAGTATAACTGACGTGCTTAATAATGGCAGCCATTCTGAAGATAACAATATATGACATGCCAGGCTAAGACATGTCGTGCCTATGCCAGAAGCCTGTTAATAAGAAAGGGTGCTCCAACAGCTTAGGGTTTACAGGGTCTGAGACCTGTTCCAAACAGCTCTGGGTAAGGAAATCAGGTCCAGGACACCCCAGCTATTTACCTGCGGGCGTGGTGGTGGAGGTGACATTCTCCAGGATAGAGAAGAGCATGCCACAACTCAGAGCTCCCTCCCCTGGCCTGGGCCCTCCCTCTGGGGGCAGGTAGAAGACAGCGTAGGCCTGGAACAGAGTGGTGACCAGCAGCTCCACCAGGCTGCACACTTGGGCCTTGATCCCCGCGCCTGGACCAAACACGCCTAGTTTAGGAACTAGTACACACTTCACATTATGGCACACTCAAGTGGTGTTCGAAAATGGTGGAATACCGTGCTGTGGTTGGTTGAGCAGCTGATGGATTGAGGCCTTGCGGGCCAACAAGAAGTCAGCCAGGGCCTGGCGTGGTGAGCTGTCCTCCAGCAGCATGGTGGACACCAGGGCCTCTGCGATGGCCTGGTCTGACACGGCGCGGCCCAGCAGCAGAGACCTGCTGTCCAAGAGAATGGTGGACCTGCAAGAGGAAAGACTTGTTACTTTAGTATTTACTTAGCTTCCACTAACTACCCCACCCCCACCCCCACCCCCACCCAAGCAGGACTTTTTTACTTGGTCGCATTGTGTCTCCCCCAAAGACACAAGTAGGAAAACATCCCAGTACCTGAAGTGTCCGGTGGTGGCTACCTGCCGGACCAGGATGGGGAAGCGGGCCAGGACGGGGCTGTAGTGGCCCCCCGTGGCAGCCTCCAGCTGCAGCAGACTGTGCAGGTGGCAGCAGAGCAGGTAGAGCTGGGTGGCCTGGAGGTACTGGGACGCCTCCATGGCGCTCCAAATACGCTCGGGGATCTCCAAGAGGAGCTTGATCTGAGAGGCCATGGTGTAGAACTTCTCCTGCCACTGCCTCTGGCTCTACAACGAGGATGGACAGACACGAGGCATGTTTACACTTTAGATAACGTGTGTACTGAATTTCAAGAGAGAGAGAAACAAGGATATAACGATGTACGGCAGTATTATGAGATGTGAGTTTCAGGTTATCGTGTGATAGTAAAGAAACATCTATAAAGCGCATTGTGCTTTCAACTTCGCGCATCCATCCATGCCCCCAATTTTCATTAGAAACAAGAGTTCAGGCAGTTCGGAAATCAAAAGGACCTTAAAGGTAAATTCGGCTAACAAGTGATCCACCAGAGTTCTACTGACACGTGATCAGCGTCTAGATTTGACCAATTGTTATAATCGGGGTGCGTGTTTGCATGTAATTCCAATCACAATGAATTGCCACATTTCTAAATGAAGTTTGGTGCTCCCGAGATGACGGAGCTCATCTGGCTTTTGACGTCAGGTTTAACACCGCAGGTAAGCCGTTCACCTCCTGCCTGCAGCTGCCCACACTGGTCTTGCCCTGTTTCAGCCTGTGGCAGTACTGGTGCATGTCTTGGATGGACTGGACGACGCTCTCCGAGCACTGCCTCATCTCTCCGATGGTGTCGGCGGCGTCGATCAGGTCCCGGTAGCGCTCCCCCACCATCTGCCTCAGCTCCTCCTTCTTCTGCTCGATCTCACCGCGGACTTTGCGCTCGACCCGGCGGATCTCCTCGGTGTTGTACCGCTCGAAGAGTACAGCGGGGTCCTTGATCTCCGAGACCCGGAGAGCCAGCGCAGGATCCTCGGCCATCGCGCCTCCAAAACAACTTCAGCTGCTTGCAGGACCTCCAACCCGGAAGACCGGGAGAAGTGCACTTCCTGCCTCCACGTAAGCGAAAATGTGACGACAACTGAGTGTGATGCGTTTATTGGTCACCAAAGCTGTCTGTCAGAGAACATTTCCGTGTAGGTTGGGTGCCGCCTACCCACACTCCCGAGCCAATCAAATCATCCCAAAGTGAACCATAATAATAATAATAATACATTTCTTAGCATTTCCCATATTACATGTTCCCCCGATACCTTTTCCTCAGGGAAGAGTCTCACCTCCCTCCTTTTATTGTATGGAGGCCCTCCCCTGACATGTCTAAGGCGTATAAAAATGCTCGACGTGGAATAATGATTTGTGTTTGAACCAGTTAAAACATTTTTAAATGGCTTTGAAAAATCCCAAATCTGTTATTTCTCACCTCCAATTTGTTCAGAAACAGATTTTGTTGACAGCTGAGGTGAAATAAGTGAACGTTTACGTGGCATTGATGGCGAACCACCGCCAGCGCTTTGCATTATGGGACACAGTAGGCGAGGTAGGCTGGTCCGATGCATACTGGAGTTTTTTGGGGGGGTTTTCAGACATCCGTGTGTTTTTCCATGCTGCATGCTGCATGCCACATGCTACATTTTGGCCAAATCAGTACGCGCTGCTAGTATAGTAGGCCGGTTTCCAATACAGCCCCAGTGTATGTGACCTGGAGGCTTCAAGTGTCTACACAACACTTGTGTGAGCTGTATACTGAACCGTGATTGGCTCCAAACAAGTGATGTCATAAAACCCTGCTGGTGCGTCAGCAGATGAATGTGAATCAGAATCAGAATCAGAAATACTTTATTAATTGTACAGTTCCGGGCCCGGTGCTCCAATTCAAGATTAGAAAGTAGCATAAATTTGTAAATAAATAAAGTATGTACAAAATATAAAATAAGAAATAGAAAATAAAAAATAAAAATAAAAATATACACATTTACAGTATTTAAGTGAAAATAAAAGTAAAAAATATATACAATAACAATGTATATATAATACAGTACATCACAGTAAGGAAACAATAAGCAAAACAAAGTTGTTGTTTTTTATGGCATTTTCTTGCCTTTCTTGAGTGAAGAGACAGACAGGAAACAAGGGGGGTGGGGGGGGTGACATGCAACAAAGGTCGAATGGAACTGGTGACATTGCGGTTATGTGGCATGTGCAGTAACCATTTAGCTACTGAGGCACTCACAACAAAATGCAATGTTGAGTGGAAGGGAAAATCCACCATCCACCTGGTCTGGTTGCTGTTTTACCCGTTAATGATTCACCAATACACAGCATTTGGCAGTTCAAGTGATTTCAATTTCTCTTTGTTTTATTCTTTGAAAGAACAAAGAAAGCAACTAATTACTGATTAAAATAAATGGTAAGTGGTTGTAGAATCTGCGACAGAATAAATAACATATGATGTGATATACATTATGCTCACTGGCACGATATATATATATATATATCAGCACCATCTCCTCCTTTACAACAAGTTAAACACATACAAATATATTTTATAAAACTTACATGTGTATGAAAATGACCACGTCTAATACAACAGCCTTCCTGCCTTGAAATGAAATGCATAATGATTTTAGAGACGTGTTGGTTCACTCATGACATATTTCAATTTATCAATGCAGAGTAAATAAAAAGGACTTAAGTGTTCTTAACTGAAGTCGTCTCTTACACCAGGTGTATGATGATGAGCAGCCAGGAACTGAATGTAATGCCAATCATGATCACAATGAGATAAATGTCACATTATTATAATGACGAGATGGTAAGACATTTCATGATTCTACTAATGTGACATTTCATTTGATTAATTTACACTTAGTTATGACTGACTTAGTACAAATGATGTGATAGTAAATCAAAATTTTTATTTTCATGATCTATTTCTTTTTTTTTTTTTCCTGGCGGGAATGATCTTCCATACAGGAACAGACAGGAGCATTTTAGTCTCACGACAACAGAGAGTAGAAAACCCGCCACCCTCAATAGGAGGAAGGGGAAAGTTCGGACGGGCGGCGGCAGGTAGACAGCAGGTGGACCTTTGTACCCGGAAGCTGAAATAAAGAACATTAACAAGCGACTCCGTTTACAGGTAAGCGACCTACTGTTCCGAACAACGTTAAAATAACACGTTTTTGATGTATTGTACATATAAAATGTTACTCGTTTCGTCAAATGTAATGTGTAAAGGCTTCTGAGTGAATGAAGGCTGATACTTTCCACACAGTCGGTGTGTTGCTTCCGCCTGGTTACCAGTCAACAAAGTCAAAGTGCATTGATTTATTATTTTGGGGAACAGCATTAACACACACACTGTTAATGTTTGTGTGCTGTACAGTGTATCAGCGGTGGTTGACATACAGCACAGTATGCCAATCACCTCTCAGCCCATTGTTGACTTCACCTGTCCAGTTTATAGGGGAACAAGTGTGTCAAGAATTTTATTTTTTATTTTTTATTTTTCAAAAAAGAAAATTGGATTGGGATCACTCCAAAATCCAACTTTATAGGATCACTAAATCCGGATTACCGGCGCTCACTTTAAGCGTTTTTTAACTGAAGAGACCAACCCACAGAATACCAACACGCTCTTCCATTTTTAATACCTTTTTTAAATTGTCGGACTTTTCAGCGGACCCACAGTAAGTAAATTAGAACAAACATATGAATTTAGCACAAATACACACTTTTAACACAGATGTGGCATGACGAATCCAGTTGTAAACTACTTTTTGAATACAACATTTTATTTATTTTTATTGTGCTGAATGGCTTATTATGCAGCCTCATTTTTACAGTAATAGTATAAATCAAGCCCAAAATATAAGTAAATGTATTTAAACTACACGATTCAAGTGCATTTTTGATCAATTTCGAACTTTTTATGACATTTTGATCATCTGGGACCAGAATAATCCTGTTCCTTTGGATCAAAATGATCCCAATCCTGCTAAAAAGTTTTGAACAAGGCAAACCGAGGGTTTTATCCAGATTTGAACACAAGATTGGACCATGATCCGATCCGATTTTCAGAATCCAGATTTCCTTTTGAACAACCCCATTTTCAAGATTTGATCCAATCTGATAGCCGTAATCCGATCGGATTACTTTTGGACAGCTGACCCCCAGGAGATGTAAAGTCGCGTCTTTGTAGGGCCCCTGTCTCCTGAATGGTCATTCGGGAACATCAAACCTCATTCTCACACGCTCTCAGAAAGTGATGCCCCTACAGAGAGCAATAAAACATGAAATGGACTTAAAGCGGTATTATTACGGTATATTATGGAATTATTATTTTGGTTGAAATGACGAATTTTGACCATTGCATGTCACTAAAGATATCTTATTGAAGGGCTCCTTTCTGCAAGCGTAGCTGCGAGCACCCGCCCCCTTTGTATTTAGTCTTTTAAAAAAACTGGACCTGTTCCGAATCAAACAAATAATCGAGGTTAGGTAACACGTAACCGGCCAATCACATCGACTCTGCACAAACAAGGGCTTCTAACGCAAGGTTCCACCACATTTGTTTTTTTTTTTAAAGGAGCCCTTCTATTAAATATTTTTAGTGACGTGCAATGGTCAAAATGAGTTATTTCAACCAAAATTATAATTCAATTATATTGCCTACTGTAGCTTTAAGACAAAGGCCTTCCTTAACATTTTTTATTACATTAAATTCCAACACTTCCTCCACTCCTTTTTTTTTTTTTCCGGGAATTGTCATGAATAAGGCACTTGTCAGCTGTGTGCAGTGTTTCGCTGCTGTAACTCTGCATGCTGTGTGTTCCTGAAGGCAGACAGAGCCATGGAGAGCCGGGACCTGAAGGAGGAGTTTGAGGATCAGTTCAACGACGTGGTTTCCAGACTGCAGTCCAAGCAGCTCTTCCAGTCCGACTGGGACATCGCCTCTTTCGCCGTCTTCTTCATCTTCATCGGTGAGTTGAAGGTGAAGGAAATGGATCGGAGGCGAAGATGACCCAGACGGTCCCTCTAACACATAAGCATCAGGGTTCCATTTTTTTTTTTTTTACGGAATGGAAATGCAAAATAGAAAATGAGCAGAAAGCAGATGAATTGTTTATATTTTAATGGGAAATGGTCTGCACATTTATGGCACTTTTCATCCTTCATGGCTCCCAAAGCGCTTGACAGATCAGGTCTCATTAGCTGCAGTGCGAGGTCCCGCCCATACACCTGCCCGACCCAATCGCGAGCACACCACAGTCAATCTCAGCTGTCAATCATGACGTTTCGCTCCCTTTTTAAAGCATCAAATAACTAATTAAAGCCAAACGTATCAGAAAAATGAACACGTGAACAAACATCAGCGCAATGAGCGTGTACTTTGATTTTTCTTTTTTAGTTTGGCCCATGTCCCATCTGCTAACATGTAGCTGCCGAACACTTTCCTAAAACACAGCGTGCTAAAGCTGCGGCTGCTGCACGCTGGACAGAGCTGTCGGCCAGGTGGTCCACATGTAGTCCTTTTTTAAGTAGGCCCTGAAAGTTTTATGAACCTGGGTTTGACTGCAGGTGTGGCTTGATGATAATAGGAGCCCCTCCAGCCCGACAGAGCAGACCGAGTACAAGTCATCAGTATTCAGTGTTTGTGTGTGTTTGTGTGTGTGTGTGTGTGTGTGTTGTCAGGTATGGTTCTGCTGCTGGTCCTTCTGGTCCTCATCCGCTGCTGCTGCTGCTGCTGCTGCGATGGCGAGAAGGTAAACATGCACGCACAAGAGGGAACTGAAAGAAAACGCCACTGTTGTAGTG
This sequence comes from Enoplosus armatus, assembly GCF_043641665.1. Lineage (NCBI taxonomy): Eukaryota > Metazoa > Chordata > Actinopteri > Centrarchiformes > Enoplosidae > Enoplosus > Enoplosus armatus. The sequence continues at coordinate 2,090,975 of NC_092196.1, read as the reverse complement.
AGGAGGACAGCTGTTGTCCTGTATCACACCCTATTCACTATAGAGAGGGCTCCATCCTTTTATTTCAATGTTGGCACTCTGAGTGTAAATAAGATAAGATAATCCTTTATTGATCCCTCAGCGGGGAAATTTGCATTGTTACAGCAGCCACAGGACAGTGCGATGGAGACATAAGTAGGAAAAAAAGATATAATGACTAAAAACAAGATAGACTTATAAAAAAGCTACTGAAACTAAAAAACAACTGCAGTTTACAAATTTACAAATTCACAGAAAGAAAGAAATGAAGGCAAAGGGATTATACTGTGTTGCACATAGAGGTGTGGGTATTGCACCGTTGTTACATTCAGAAGTATGTGGATTGTCCATTTTTGGTGGGCGTGGTCTACTGGGAGCAGGTCTACTGGGAGCAGGTCTGATTGTAGAGCCTGCGGTACCTCTCCTTCACACACCGCGGGTGACGCAGCCTGTCACTGAAGGAGCTGCCCAGTGCTGCCAGAGTGGCCTGCATGGGGCGGGAGGTGTTCTCCCCCAGGGATGATAGCTTAGCCATCATCTGCCTTTCTCCCACCACTTCACTGAGTCCGGGGGGATGGGGGGGGGCTTCCCAGAACAGAGGTGGCCTTCTTAACCAGTCTGTCCAGTTTCTGCCTGAGATGCTGCAGTCCCAGCAGACCACTCCATAAAAGATGGCTGATGCCACCACTGAGTCAGAGAAGGTCTTCAGGAGTGGCCCCCTGCACTCCAAAACACCCGAGTCTCCTGAGCTCTGGCCCTTCTTGTACAGTCCAGTCCAGTTTATTGTTCAGGTGTACACCCAGGTACTTGTAGGATTTCACCACCTCAGTGTCCATTCCCTGGATGTTCCGATGGTGTAGGAGGGGTGTCCACCAACCATCTCTTTGGTTTTCCCCCGCATTGATGTGGAGGCGAAGTCCTGGGTCAGTTCTCTGTCTTCCCCGTCTGTGATGAGGCCGACAGTTGCAGAGTCATCGGAGAACTTCTGCAGGCAGCAGTTGGCAGAGTCATGTGTGAAAATGTGTCCGTAGTGTCCAAACCCCCACCCCCCCCCCCCCACCCAGTGGAAGATAAGAAGTTGTGTAACAATCCCTCATTGTGTTGCTGTTTTAGAGACGTGACGGTGACGGCTGTGTGACTGCTCACCATTCAGTAAACTGCTGAGTGTCTGTTACATAGGGAGGAGTGGGTGAGGGTGGGATTCAGATAAGTGTCCATAGAGAGGCCATTCATAAGCAGGGAGGGTCTGCAACAAAAACAATGTCCTCATGTGAAAATTAAAAAATATATATATATTTAAAGGTCCCATATTGTGCCCATTTCCAGCTCTATATTTTTCATTCTGGGACTCCACTAGAGCAGCTCTGCATGATTCACAGTTGGAAAAAAGTCCTTATGTATCTTCTCCTGGCCCTCTCTGCAGCCCCCCAGTTCCCCCCCTCTGTCTGAAACGAGCCGTTTTAGACTGAAACTGAACAACCTGCAAAAACCTGAAGAGTAGTTCCTGAGCGGAGCGCTCCGATAGCTGAGACAGACTGAGCGGGTGGATGAGCGTCCCTGTACTTGGTGGGTGGTGCATAGTTGTGACATCACAACCTTACAGGAAGTCCTGACGGCGCGTTTAAAGGCGCAGTTTCTGAATACGGGGCTATGTGCATTTCTCCGTGGACTGAGCGTTTTGATGCTTCCACAGTATTTATACAGCACCAAGACCAGCTTTATAATCAGACAAGACATGGACATCTCACTCTCTGCAATATGGGACCTTTTAAGTCCTCATGCTAAAATTAGGTCATGAATCCACAAACTACAAACCTACATCTGATCGGATCTATCTCGCGTGCGATGTTTAAAGGGATAGTTAGGGTCAGGGTTTGGGAAATATGCTTAATCACTTTCTTGGTAGATAAGAAGATTGATACCGCTCACATGGTTAGCTTAGCATAAAGGAAGGGGACACACCTAGCCTGGGTCTGAATCCAAAGTCCTCACCGCATCACGCATCAGGCTGGACCGTCTCCTGGACTTTTGTAAGTGTTAATAAGTGTCTTTTTATTCTTTATGCTTCCTCAACAGCCTCGGAGACAGAAGGTCGGCATAGAGAACATGGCTCTGGAGCCCTGACGGCTGGACTGCACTGATCCAGTATTGTGAAGGCCTGATGAAGCAGGAGCCTCACAGTCTGACTCCTGTCATTTTTACTGTCTGTAGACTCCACTTTGCACACACAATGAATTGTTGCTCACGAGCCCTTTGCTCCCCAGTTATGGAAATCTAGCACACGTGATCTCGTCTGAAGGCTTTGTTGCTAGGACACCACAGAGGAGCTGGCAGCTCTCGGCTCGCTGTGTTTTTAACGCCTCCGTAGATTTGAATGTCGCTCCTTATGATTTTAGTTTGTTGAAATGACGTTAAAAGTTCAGATTGGAAGGTTTTACTTAAAGCAATAAAAATGGAAACTTTGCTCTGTGGTTGGTGTGTTCCTTCTCATCACGCCGTCTTCATTTATGGAGTTCTATTCTGAGCAAGCAGTACAAAAAGTACACTACATCATGAAGGCACAGATCACAGGAACAGGAGATGGGTGTGTGTGTGCTGTTCTGAGGTCAGCGGGACGTTTTACAGGCTCAGTCCAGACTGGAGCGCAAACTGCTGCTGACCTCTCAATCACTGTCATCATCTTTAACCTTTCACTCCCCAAGAGTATTGTTTTTCTGCATTAGTATTATATTTATATATATATGTATATATATATATATATATATATATATATATATATATATATATATATACATACTATTATATTAGCATTACTCTACATCTGTCCAACAGCTAGTTTCAAACTAGTATTGATGTCTATGGAGATTTTAAACTACTGGATTGTGTGTGTGTGTGTGTGTGTGTGTGTGTGTGTGTGTGTGTGTGTGTGTGTGTGTGTGTGTGTGTGTGTTGCTGGACTCTTCTTCTGTCCTTTAACCCCGAATTTACGGCGAATTAGTCAAGACAGCTTTGTGTGCACTGGATGAATTTACATGTCCATCTGAAGTCTAGTAGTAGTGCAGTGGTGGAAAGTACATTTACTCAAAGTTTTTTTACAGATTTTACATATAATTCTACCCTACTACTACATTTCAGTGGGAAAATATTGTAGTTTTCACTGCAGCTCCACCTTGACAGAAAATGCTGCTCACATGTGCGTCAGTGAAATATATAACATCACTGGGGCAAATCTGCAGCATAATGAGTACTTTTACTTCCAGTACATTTTGCTGATAATACCTCTGCACCTGACAGCACGATTTGTATTGGAGTTGCAATTGTAATGGGAGTATTTATACGTTGTGGTATTGGTGCTTTTACTCAAATGAAGCCATAGTCTTTGGGAAACTGGACCCATGTGACTGCATACGAGGGACGTGCCAGTTACCGACGCAACACTGGCCAAAATCACTGGATCGGATATCGGAGGAGGGGAGGGGGGCTGCAGTGTTGGACACTTGAACCTGATGAAACACTTGCACTTTTTACATACAGTTCAACCCCAGAGGTTACATCTGATATCAGGCCTGGAGTTTCAGTTGTGAGTGCCTTGAGATGCCATGTGTAACCGTCACTGTCCGTCACTGAGTCATGTTTTTCTTCCTTTAGGGGAGCAGAGTTGTTAGTTGTTTAAGAGAGAGAGGGGGGGGGGGAGACGGTATCGGATCGGTATCGGCAGACACTCTGGGTTAGAGTATCGGTATCGCGCATGAAAAAGTGGTATTGAGCCGTCCCTACTGCAGACTGGAGGTAAAGGTTTTGTACCGTCTTTACCATGTGGCAAATCCAATGAGTGAGAATGCTTTTAATGTCATAGAGCCAGAAATAATTCAAAGCTAACAACACTGAACACTCAAAACACAGCTGGCAGAAATGCGTCTGACTAATAGAGACAAACGGCAGTTTAAATGGAGACATCTTTATATACAGCTTCATTGCAGCAGGCAGCGACGTTCAACATGGACAGCTTATTGTTTAGAATGGTTTTATTGCACAGATATCATAAATAATTTCTACATTTATTAGAACTTTTCAAAATAGAATAACACTTACTGGAATGAAGACATTTGTTCATGATTGGATTAGCGTTTGGTTCGACAGGGAATCAACAACGTGTGTGCAAAAAAACAAACAAAAAAAAAACGTGTCAAATAAATACGAACGTGGAGCAGACAAACACATGAAATCAAAGATCGCGTCCACAGACATGACAAGTAGCTTATTGTTTGGACATATCATAGTGTAGTAACAAAGGAATGTGAGTTGTTGTGTCATTTCCACCAAATGGGGCAATGAACAAAAACAAAACAAACAAAAACAAAAAAAACTGGCCCAGCTCCAATGTCCAGCCTAATGCCACATTAATGTCGTATCGGAGTTATCACGATAACCAGCTTTCGACTTGTTCATGTCAACATCCAAGTGGTAACAGAGTTGTTGCAGGGGTGACCTATTTTTGTAGGCAAACCATGACGTTAGCATCGCCCTGGTTCCCTCGGCAAAAAGCCGATGGGATTGTTCCTCGGGTTTTTGGATTATTGCGGACAATAAGCTCTGTGTCAAAAACAAACAGTTTATGATGCTCACAGGTTTTGTTCAGCAAGATAATCTTCACTGATGATTTTATGGTTTTCGAAGCGTAAATGGAATCGCCAGAAGTAAAAAGTTAGGCAAAAAGGAACTACAGCACGGTCGCGTTACTTCAACATCACCACCACTGAGCTTCACTTTTAAAGAGAATATAGATAGATGTAGATATATAGACAGAACGATGGACATATTTTATGTTGTAGAACAAAACGTGAAAATTTACCAACCAACCAAAAACCCATAGACTTCGAGGCAAGGGAACAGGAAGTGTAAAAAAAATGCTGACTCATTTCCAGGTTTTAGGACTCATTCCTGCAGCACTCGACAGTCGGCACTCAATAATACGGATGTGACTGAAAACCAAACACGAAAAAAGCCGTTTAACAGATCATCAACCATACCACCATCTTGATGATGTGAACGCTTGCAAGCCGTTGCCACGGGAATCTTCCCCCAACTCTACCATCCGTCCCAGATGGCGTGATCGCGGTGTAGGCCTGAACCCTCGCAGGCTTGAACTGATGTCACCTGTCACCAAACGAGTAGTGTGACAAAGCCTTTTGTGTCTCCAGAGGGAGCTGCGTGAGGGCCGGCGAATGTCCTTCGAGCGATCGTACGCTTGAGTCAGCGTCGGTTAAAGTCTGCGAGTTTGAAAGTGAAAACAATCTGTTGGTGTGGAGTTAGAAAGAAGTGAGCTGACCGGAACCTCTGCGGCCCGCTGCTCGGCAGTTGGCGTAATACACCCCGAACTCCCACCCAACTGTCAGGTAATGGTCAGGTTGCATTGTGGGTAATGTAGGAGCCAGGTTTTGTCTTGAGAGTCTGGAAGGACGCGGACATTGGAACTGGGGCCCCCCCAAACAAACAGATGATACGGAACTGTCAGTGGATGAGGAAGCATATTTGTTTGTGTCCTCTAAAAGACCACAGTGGGAAATTTTTTCCCCAACGCTACTGCATCCCCCTCACAGCTATGGCTTCATGTCCCCTTACAAAACCTTTTAGCTTTCCATTTGCAATACTGTTGCACTGTCAATATACTGTGCCAACACCCAGCTCACCCAACCCCAGGTGGGTGTGCTGTAACGCAGGGATGGAAAGGTCACTCCGGTGACTCGGTATTGCACTTCAATAAGGGGACTTCCAACAGACAGACCAAAACCTGAGATATCCTGACTCGGATCGTACACATCCCGTGATGCAACTAAACAATGGCTTTTGTTAGACCCCACTTCTTTCAAACTCCACACTTCCAGTTTCACCAACACTCCCAAACCCCAAAAACTAAGGGCGTTTTCAAGCCTGCGTGGTTCAGTCCGGACTCGGGTTTGTTTTCCTTCTTGGTACGATTCATTTGGGCAAGGCGCACTCTGCTAAGGTGAGCCGTCTTTGCATTCTGGGATGCAGGTGAGCAGTTTTCAGCAGCTACCTCGAGGATGAACCCCCCCGGTTACTCTGCATTCCAGTTATTTTCTCAGACAAAGCTCCTCCAGACCTCACATCATACGCTGGCTACTACAACATTGACTTTTGACGTGTAAAATGTGGTTGAATGCCCTTTTGAAGCCTACGAGAAAGAAAGCAGGACGATATTGTGACTCTTCCTCCCACACGACTGGACAGTTCAGATGGCAACTTTGGGATAAGAACCAGATAAATACTCATTAAGTTGCTGGAATGTAACAAAAAAAAAAAATCTAATAATAATCAGCAACAATCACATTCAGAAGTTCAAGTCATTGCTGTGAGATGCAACACACACACACACATACACACACACACACACACCAGAGGCTAACACAACTGGGAATGGCAAACAGTGATGTCTGTTATCTTCAACTAATCATGCAACACTTGAGACCGAATGACCGGATGATGAACATAAGAAAATCCTTCCCAGGATGTCCCTTACACTTCTGTGGTTACACTTGGGTCTGACCGCTCTCTGGAGGATGGACAGGAGATGGATTAGAAAGGTCTGTAGTTCCAGAAACTGGAGAAGACAGATATCTGCAGGGATGGGGGGGGGCACAGAGGAGCTTAGTTAGATGTATACACAACTACACATACACAAAGTTCGTTATCTACCAACCAGCCGCTCAAAGCTTAAATGGACCTCTGCCATATACTGAATTTCAGGCCAACAGTAGCCTTCGGGTAGTCACTTAATCAGCATGCGAGACACTTTGACAATTGCCAGATCCCTTATGGAAAGCAGAGCCAAACATCTTTACAGCTGTGATTAATAAATCCCTTGAGGCTGCTTTAATTGATTGTTTTGGGGCCATTTGGAGGGAAAACCCATCGTCGTTCTGGGATGGGGGCTTGTTTGTATTTCTTTAAACCGATCACACTCGTCTTGGGCGGCCCAGGATGCAGCAACGGTGCCCCTGCAAAATAGTGTCTGAGGGGAACTTCTTTTTGTGGAACATTTGCACAGGGAGGCGGGGGGGGCTAGCCCTATCATTAAAATGGTTAAATCCCCGCTAAAGAAGACGTATGTAGACCGTGTGATTTAACTTTTACTGTTAAATAAGTCGAACACAGCTTGATCCTCGGTGTCCTAGAGGTGAAGCCCACCTATACTTTAGCTCTGGACCCGTTAAAACCACGGACGATCCAAACCTTTGTCAAAACCTGCCATTTTCAGCGCGTGGGCCGCTAGCTCGGGGGTTGTTGATGTTGTTTCACGTAGCAACGGGGAACAGCGTAAGCGGAGGAGAATGCTGAGAAGCCAGACTTGGTGTCCACCTGATGGATGGAAGTCCTCGTTTTAGCTCTTTTTTTTTGTGTGTGTGTGGGGGGGGTCTCCACCAACTCCTGAGGAAAACATCTGGGGCCGTATTCACAAACATTCTGAGGATACTCTCAGAGAGCTCTCAACTTAAGAGTCCAAACTTTGGGAGTGATTCAAGAAAACTTTGCAGTCTTTGAAAAGATGTGATCGGTTGATCAAACAAAAAATAAGGAAATAAAAGCGCACTCTCAGTGAAGTCCATAGGCCTAATGTATGTAAATAAACCAGCAGTGGAAGCGCTGTTGCATCTTCCCCCCGCCCCATTTCTGGTGTTGTAGCGTTATTGCGTTGGGAGATGTGAGCGCATCTCTAATGAGATCGACCACAGACATTATCTCTGCACGAGCGGATCTGTAGCGTTTCATGAACTCACTGTCACTCAGCGTTTGGACAAATACTTCTCAGACCTCTTTTGTCTTCCTCCCGTTTTCTCCTCTTTCTCTTCAGAAGCCTCTTAAAAGTCCTCCTCCCTTACTCTCTAACAGGTTTTCTCTTAAGGGCTAAGACGCTCTGTGAATAACTTTTATCTTTGCCAGGGTCTGGTCTTAAATGTGAGGGGAAATGAATGTGTATTTAATGTATTCCAGAAAACATACACACACACACACACACACCTTGTCCTTGAGCTGCTGACAGAGCTGCAGGGAGATGGTGAAGAACACCAGCGTATCATTAAGCCAAGGCACCACGCACTCCACCTTGTGAACGTGGCTCACTTCGAAGCGGTTGTTGTTGAGCTCGCTGTGGAGGAAAGTGTTCACAGAGAGACAGAGAGATTAAAAGAATCCCAGGATTTCCAGGATGATTTCCAAACTTCCCTGTAAAAAGCCAGCAGAGCAGTTTCTTTCCATTTTACTATATATGTCACTTCTTGTTTATGTATTATTTACTTGAATCTGTTTGTGTATACTTCAGGCTCCAGAAAGAAAGAAAGAAAGAAAGAAAGAAAGCAGGACTCACAACACTGCTCCAGGGCTGTGCAACACTGAGCTCCCCGCCGGCTTGAAGTTCTACCGGGATAAGAGAAGAAACATGAAGCCGATCAGTCACACGGTGCTGTGTGTGTGTGTATGCATTCAGATGGTGCCGCAGACGGTCACAAGTTCTAACCTTGGTAGTGTTGGGAGGCAGCACGTGAAGCTGGTAGACAGTCAGACACAGCTTGCTTAAGTTGATGTAAAAGTTCACCATCACGTCTCCGGGCATGGGAGGAGTGAACATTTTCTGGAGACAAAACAGAGGATGTATGGAGGAACAGTACAAGGCTCTGTGCCACATACACTATGGCTGGCTGCTGCAGTATAGGTCATGTACTAACTAACAAAAGAAAAAAATCAAAGCACATTTTTCTGGTAGTTCTTGTCACGCTGATGTTGATTGTAAGCTGCTTTGGATAAAAGCGTCAGCTAAATAAATGTGATGTCATGCTTTTGTAGCAAGATTTCTACCTCAAAAATCCAGTCAGTCATACTCTTGTCCTCAGTGTGTTAAAGCAGTGTGTGTGTGTGTGTGTGTGTGTGTGTGTGTGAGCGCCCTGTACCATCAGACCACTGGTGGCCAGCTCAGGGAGCGTCATGGAGGCCGGGGTGGTGAGGCGGTTTCGCGCTCGCGTCAGCTGGAGCATCACCGCATCCATGAGCTGCGGAAAGAAACGTGAAGCTGCTATCAGACTGGGCCACGTTCAGCTCTGTGCTGACCGGAGCGGGGTTGCCGTGGAGAAACAGGGGAACGGACCTTATTAACCTCGGCCCCTGTCTTGAAGTGGTAGCTCTCATCGTGGCTGCTCAGCAGCTGGAGAGCCTGGCTCACGTGGTTCCTGGCATCCTGGATCTGGGCGGATGGGCGGAGGCGAGAGAGAGAGGTGGAATTCAAGCATTGATAGGCACTGACATGCAAAATAAGTTACATTTTGTTTTTAAAGCCACGATGAGAAAGTATATCAGACTGTGTTAGACATCAAAAGACGGATGAGCCTACCACAGAATAGGTGAGAAATACTCAGCTGCTTGATCTATATTGTTTATATTTAGGCTGAGCTGCATCACCAGGTAACAACAACTACAACTGGCTGCCAACGCGCTAGCAAAAAGATTGCATTTGAAGATTTATTTCCCCTGATGTAGCAAACACAGAGTTGTTTTCTAACCTGAACGCCCCCCCCCCATCATTCATCTGATGGTTTACAAATAATGTCAATCATAAAGCATGATCTTTTTAATATTTAAGTTATCAAGGTAATGCCATAACGTGTAAGCCTGCAGAGGTTATTGAGGGTTATGTGTCAGCTGAGAGGTTTGACCCAGTGGTCTGCTCTGTGGGTTTCTGCTCGGAGGATGTCAGAACACCAACTGATCTGTAATCAGCCGTGCGACACAAATATGCAGACCAAACTGCTGACAGAAAATACGTCTCCAGTAGATTTGTTATTTATTATTGACAGACTTGGACTAGGACTACCAGGTGGCAGCGGGGAGGACCACCATTGATGGGAACATGTATTTTAATGCGTATGTAGTTTTACAATGTCTCAGTCAAAATGTCCGTTGTAGTAAATTCCTTATGAAAGAAAAATAAAAATCTGTTTTGTCTCCATTGATTGGGCAGCGTTACACGCCGACATTCTGTACCTGCTGCAGCTTCCACTGCTTGTCCTCTCTGAACTGAAAGTGCAGCACTTGGCTGCTCTTTGCGACCTTCAGGTTTATGTCCTGTGAAGAAAAAGCAAATCATTAACAAGGGATCACATCAGCGTCCACTCTCACGTGAGGGGAATAAAGCCTCAGCTGAGAACTAGGCAAACTCACAGCCTGAGTCAGGGCCTCTCCCTGCAGCGTCAGCACCCCCTTCACCTGATCCATGCTGTGAAACAACACATCATCATCATCATCATGTTCATGTTCATGTCAGCATCACCAGAGATCATTCTGTCACCTATCATCTGGCCACCTCCTCCACGGAAAGACAGACGGAGCCTACTTTCACCATTGACCTGCATTCATTTTTAATGACCATAGTAACTGTGCACCAGAAAGAGTTGCAACTTTCAAAGAGAAAGCGGTCAGAGGTGGAGTATTACGTTGAGCTGCCGAGGATGAAGTTCTCCTGTTTGAGCTGACTCTCCAGGCCTGGCGTCGGCATGGAGAAACGTCTGGACGCCTCCTGTTGACGGCAGCGCAAACGGACAAATCAGAAGCAAAATTCAGGTGCGGATTAGCAGTTCTATTTATTCTACGTCGGGGGGACACAGATACACACATGAACGCTTTGTATTCACCTTGAGGACATCCTGGAGCTGCTTGAGGACAGCATGCACTTCTTCTTTGAGCAGCCAGTTAAATTCCTCCTCCTGCCAAAAAAAGAAAAATAAATAAATAATGATTTAACTCCTGCATGATAATCAAAAAAAAAAAAAAAAACACAGGAAACTGGGGCGGGACAATAAGCGGACGTCAAAACCACCATGTTGATGTATGTCTCTAACACAGCCGAATCTCAAAAGTCTTGAAAAAGACACCATCAAAAAGGAGATACAGAATCTGAACAACAGAGGGGACTTAAGCTTGGAACACTGAGAACCTGTACAAGAAGACTCAGAGCTGACTGTGCTTTCTGGGGGGGGGTGTTCCACTGAACACCACCTTGCACAATCCCCCTCCCACTGCTGGACACTGACACACACATTATTCCATTACTGTTTCTGGATCACGTCTCCTTCGTGATTGCGTGATACACTCCCTCCCCATTCACACTCATAAACACAATATAGAAGCACCTTTCTGCACAGTGCACTTTCAGTCATGTGTTTGCACTCTGCACCTCACTTTATTCTGCAGGTGGAACGTCACTCCATATCACCAATTTCATGGCTAGTCATTCCATCAGCATTTACCCATATGATCATCTATTTCATTACATGTTCTTTTTCCTGAAGAAACATTTTTAAAGTTATAAGACACGAACAAGCGTTTTTTTTTTTCCCAGAGGTGTATCTATATCACACTGATGTCCTGACGCAGGTTTCACCGAGTCATTTCATTTCAGAGGAAAAGTACGTCCGTTTCCAGAGGCTGGACTCGGCATTCGTGGAAAGTTCGCCGCGGTGTCGTCGTCGTTTGCTTTCCGCGTTGTAGACGTTGTTGACGCCACCGCTCCAGCGTGACACGCGGCTCCGCGTAAACACCAAACAAGAGACCGTTAATGCAGAGAATGGTCCACTTTTCAGTCAAAAGCCTCGCGAGAAGACAAGTAACGCATCGCGTTGTAGGACTCGTTTCGCGGTGCCGGCTTGCGTAGTTCACGGTGTTATCAAGGGCTCTCGACCTCGCAGACAGCCAGGCCCGTGGTCAACATCGTCATCTCAGTGACCTGACAGCGCGAGCCCCGCCTGCGGCACCTGCACTGTCGCGCGGATGCCAACGTCACTGGTCCCTTGTCCCCCACCTACACAACCAGCTACGCTACACATTTACAGTATCAACTACGAATGTCAACATGTTGCATTAACCGACGGGTCAGTCGGTAAAGCAGCTAACACACACACACACACACACACACACACGGTGTTCCCTGGTGCTGGGAGCAGAGACAGGCAGCCTACCAGCACGGCTCTCTCCACCTGGCTGGCGGCGGACATCTTGGGCAGCTCGGACAGAGACCTCTGCGAGTTGAGCATTTTTGTGCAGCAGACAGACAGCAAACCCCCCGAGTTACCACCCCCTGATACAGAGTCCTCTCCCTGGGATGCAGAGGTCTCGCACTACGTGCTAGCTTAGCGGAGGATCTGGTGCCTTCCCGTGCTGTCGGAAATAACGCGAGCGCCCGCATGCACGACCCCATTCGGCGGCAAATATAAATTTATAAAATGACAATTCGGATGTAGAGACAAGGTGCTGACATGCAGAATGTTCGAGAGCGGGAGTATGGAAGCAGTGCGTATGTATTTTCAGCTTTCTTTCATTATAAGCATTCATTATGCTGCACGTGCAATTTCTCCTCTTCATTCTGTCACTGGGGCACAAAGCAGTCGCGTGCTGCTTGTTATCCAAAAAAGAAACCCTAAACAAATATATTTGAGCTGACTGATGCGTTTTGTTATTCATTCCGACCAAATCACTGTAATGAGGGGTATGAATGGTGGTCTTTACGCGAACTCTGAAGGCAGCACTACGCTGGTCACACGTTGACTATTAAAGTGGCCCCACCTACTAGTCCTTATTTGGGAATACAACTTCCGCCCAGAGTTACACAAATATAAGCTACTCTGCAGCGTCCAGGGGACATGGGAAATGTTAAGACACTTGATTTCCACCTAAGCATTTGGGAGTTTGATCGTGCTCAGAAAAAAAAGTCTTGTCCATCCAACTGAAAATACATTGTACAATTTCCCCCCAGGGATCAATAAAGTATTTCTGATTCTGATTCTGATCCTGATCATGGCTGCACAAATACCGTCAAAGTGATACGACTTTATAAATTAAAGGCATAATATACAAAAAGGTAGCCCCAGTGTTAAAACTGATTGACTGGACTGGCACGGAGTTCTGTTCAATACTGAAGTCTCAGGTTTATTTGCATCAGTAAAGATTGTAAACACAATAGTAAAACTGATTGAAACACGACAGCAAACTGATTAAAAGTTATTATTTTAATAATGAAACATTTCAAAATTGCAGATAAAGACAAACCTTCAGTTCCAGGCTCCCTGGGCTCCACTATGTCCCTCACTATGGTGACCCTTGGTAGCTGTTGCAGACCTGCAGTTAATATCATTGTGGTCAATGTCAATATTCATTGTGTGACCCGTACCTGAAAAGCATAATGTGTTTATAATGAACATTGGTAATGGGGGAGGATCTGGAACCTTTTAACCACCATTTAAAAAGGGGCTGTTCAAGTAAATTAGTAAGGCATTTCCAGTCAGGGACTTCATGGAAGAAACTTTGAGCTGACAAGGCCTGTGCCTTTACAGTCATTTAATTATAAATACTAACAAAAAAAGAGTCTAATTCTCTCCTGGAGGGTCGACTAAGAAATGTTAACACTACATGGCAACCTATCCTCTCATATTTTGATAAAGTATCTACAGCTCATACTGCTTAGAAAAGCACTTTCCCACCATTTTGAATTCAGCATGACTTTGGTAGCGGCGTCAGGATAGTAGCCATGTACACTATATATGCCACGAAACACTAATTCATCTTGTTGAAAGCGGACCAACTGAGCATTTTTGGATGTTTTCATTTTTGTTTTGTCGCTCTTTGCTTTCCCGTTTGTGTACGTTTATACTTTCAGATGCTGTGTAAATACAATGCAATGTCCCAATAAACAACAAATTTGTGTATCACAGCCTGATACATCTTCTTCCTGTGTCATGGAAAAATATCAAAAACATATCAGTGAGCCACATAATGTTTCTTCATTATCATGAAAACACACACTGTAGTTTATTTGGACTCAATCCCACATACACCACCCTGATGCCCCAAATACCAACTAGAGCACCAAATGTGGATTCATCCACCGCTGAAAATAGTCCTCATGTCCTCATGTTTGTTTTAAAGACTCATACTTTTAATAGGAAGCAGTGCACTTGGGGCAAAGAGCCACAGACAAGGGTAGTGAAGTCAGAGAGTATTGAGAGACGGATACACAAATTATCTTTTAAAAAGGCATCGAGAATTAAATTAAAAACAGAACAAGGTAACACTTGATCAGTGATTAAACATGCATACATGTCAGTAATCAGGAGAGGATTTATTAAACAGCACAAAAGTCTTGATATTTCCACATGTACACAAAATCATAAATATCCCCCAAAACCAAAAAGTTACACCCTCCTTCCTTTAACAGGATCCAACTCATTGTCATTTAAAATGAGATAATTAGCCGGATTATACAAGCCACATATTAATAAACCATTTACACTTGAACAACTCAACAATCTACAGTATTAAAGACACAAAGATGTCAGATAGTCACTCTGTAGGGTCAAAACCAAAAAAAAAAGTAGTTGTTTTCATTAATCCCAGTTATTGTAGATATAAAAGAAGTCGAGCTAATGTGCTATTTACATCCGTCTTCTACATTGCTTTGCACTAGCTTGTCAAGGGGAACCTAACTTAAAAACCTTAAACAACATTTGTTTGGCAAACCAAAAAAAAAAAAAAGCTTCCAAAAATGGGATGTTGGATTCTTAACATGCAACGACATGATTCCGTTTGGTGAGAAACTGATTCATTTACAGTTTCGACTGATAAAAAACAAAAAAGCAAAAACAAACGTGGGCCTTAAAGAAACACAACACCGCAAGGTCTTTCAGGTGGTGCACTCAGCTGTCTGCGTGTTCATGTCTTACTATGGGAGTTCTAGTGAAAGAACAGCAGGGCTCATTGCTACAGCTTGCCCGCGTTTCACTCTGTCACATCCAAGATGGTGGCTCTCTATATCTGCTTCTTCAAGGAAAAAGAAGAGAAAAAAAAACAAACAACTGATTTGCTGTCATATTCTCCAACAGATGAAACCTTGATTTGTGCTTTCTGTCGGCCGTTTCATCCTCTGAGGTGCACAACACTTCAGATTGTGGCTATTTCTTGTCTTTTGCACCTGCATACTTGTGTATGTAGGGAGTATGTTTTAGGCTAATGTAGTAGAGGTCTGCACGGATCCAAAATTCTGGACCCAATCCAAAATGGACCCAGAGAAAAAAAACGACCCAATCTAACTTGCATTAAAATGATTTAAAAACGGGGGGAAAAAAAAAAGACACCGGCATATGCCGACTCCAGAATGATTACACCCGATCCAGAATACAGCTTTAGAGGCAGATACCGACAAACATTTAAGAGTTTAAAAAATATATGTATAAAAATACATCGGCTAAAATCCCCCTTTATCCCCCTAACAATACCTTTTTCTTTTGGGTTTTTTTCACGAAGACATTGTGTGTGTGTGTGTATATATATATCTATATATATCACTACAATGTCTTATTTGATGGCCAATTTATCAGTCAGGTTCCAGACCCAAGTCAGTTCTCGTTCCCCTTGTGAAGACCTCTACTACATAGTCAGGACCACCCCCCACCCGCCTGTCATGTGACCATCTGTTTGAAGAAATAAGTACAACAGCTTCCATCTTAGCATTTGGGTTAGGACACTGATGGGGTAAATAGGAAATGTAACAAACTATTTAGGTGGAGTAAGTTGTGTGTGTGTGTGTGTGTGTGTGTGTGTGTGTGTGTGTGTGTGTGTGTGTGTGTGTGTGTGTGTTAGGGTTCGACTGATGTAGATGAGCCGAAAGCTTCCAACCACTAACCCACTTCAAACGTTTTTTTTTGTTTTTTTTTTAAATCGCGTACTGTCCCAAGGAGCCACGACGGTCAAAAATCAAGCAACAACTTTTAATCTCAAACTACTAAAAAGAAAAACAAAAAAACAACACACAATTGAGGATGGGGCTTAATTACAACCTTCATTTAAAAATGCAACTCAAAAAAGTGGATTTGATCTAGTTTCAGAGTAATATATATTAAAAACATAATAAGAAAGAAAAAAACAGCGGAAAAACAAGAATGAAGGGTTTCGAAACGTGGAAATCTCAAGTCTTGATGAGAAATATCAATTATTACTGCATTTTAAGGCCTCAACACAATCTGTTGCCCTGTCATTGACCTGTTCCAAGAAAGACCATTAAAAACACCAACGTAAAAAGCATAAATCAACCTCCAGTCAAATACAGAAACAAGCCATGGCCTGACTGTACCAAGAAAGACCTAGAAAGGAAACATAAATAAATACATCTGTTATTGAAAGACTTCGAGGGGTTTACAATATTAAGGCAATGCAGCGGCATGTTCTTGGGTGTTTTCTCTCATGGAATTCTGGACATTTAAAAAAAAGAAAGAAAAAGCAAAAAGATCACACAATTTAAATAAAACATCATTTGCACATGAAAAAAAAAAATCTTCTTTAGGGTTTATGCATCCACAAAACGTGACGGCTGTTTCTCTGGCTGGAGCTGGACACCCTGCTCTTCACAGTGGCGCTGGACCTGACATCCTGCTTTACTTTCTACCGTTTCTTTTTTTGTGTGTGTCAGAAACCAGACAGACTTGCCCCCCCCACACACACACAGCAAGTGCAACCACATTTGGAGCACTCTTACAGCGTATATACCCCCTCCCCTCCCTCACCACCACCACCACCGCCCAGTACAGTCAGTGCAATGCTCAAGGTTGCCAAAATAATTACAATCCATGACTTGTGGACAGGTAACAATGGCTGGCGCTGGGGCAAAAATGAAATAAAACGTCTAGAATTGGGGGGAAAAAAAAACAAAACTCATGACATGACGAGGGAGAAATAATAAGGGGTTAAAGACTGTGTGGTCCAGAGGATAGGTCCCACCTCGCTCTAGTGAATGTAGGCTCTGTAGACTGCAGAGATATCATTGTCTGACTGGTCCAGAGCCTTAGCCCTCTTGTATACCTGCACAGGAACAGCAAAAAACAAAAAACAAAAACAAAAACAAAAAAAACACACAAAGGTTACAGTTGGAATTGCACATGCTTCACGCCTGTTGTTATGTTAGCATGTATTATTAGAAAGAATTCAATATTACTGCAGGTGGATGAAAGAAAGTTTCACTGCTAAAAAACACAACAACGAATTGGAGAGGAAAAAAAAACACTAAACAATGAATGTATATTTCTAAACCCTGGCTAGTGGCTTCCACGATGATGCATTGTTCAACGCACCCCGCCATACCAAAAGTGTTAGAAGGACAAATGTATGGGTGCACCAGAGTTTCCTCTAAACAGGCTGATAATAGACCCTTTTAGTGCAGACGTCATGGTTTACGTCAGCTGGAGGCAAACGCGAAAAGGTAACAACACTGATGAATAAAATGAGCAGACAAAAGTTTACACCTAAAAATAAAAGCACTCCGTTGTACCTCATTGGCAGCTGCAGCCATTGGGGTAGGATGGTTGGCCATGTCGCCCATGGAGATGGCTAGCCTCAGGTCCTTCTGAATATGTTTCAAATAGTAGTCGGGCTTAAAGTTGCCCTGTAATATATCTGGAAGAGGCAGGAAGAAAGGTTAATATGAACCCATCTTTTGACATTTGTCTGACAGTGTTCATGTAACCAGTTTTTTCTATGGCCACAAACTCAAAAGTTGACCGTTTAAGGGGGAAAAATTTGCCAGAGGATACAGTTAATACATGGCTTCTTTGTGTTGACTTACTTTGGCATTTCTGGTCCACAAAGGTGCTCGCCATCTGGCCCTGGCACAGGATGTCCAGGAAGGTCTGCTGTGATTGGCCGGTGGCCTGGGCCAGGGTCAGCCCCTCTGCGATGGTGGCCATGAAGCTGCCCTGCACCATGTTGAGGATCAGCATCATCCTAGCGGCATTCCCTGCTTCGCCTGGATAACAAAAAAAAAAAAAACACATGCACACATTTTTAGACACACGTAAGTAGAAATAGGCAACAGTATCCTCGCTGAAATGGGGGGGGGGTGTCCGTTAACTGACAAGAAGAATTTTGACCAATTAATACTATCTATAATACGGTTAAAAAATATATTATTAATTAGCCACGATGTTGCTCCTGGGAGGCGACTACAGCGCCTCTCAACAAGCTAATGACCCGGAGGCAGAGGTGGACACCTATATTAGAGACAGTCCCCCCCCCCCAGACGCTCTTCCAGAGGCTGGCCGCTCTACCATTCCCCCGGACATCGGTACCATTTGAGGGGGTCTTCTCCGCCGCGGGTCTCACAGTCGAGCACCAGACTAAAAGTCTGGTAGCCAAGCCATGAGTCAGGACTGAGGAAGGCCTGGCCTGTTTATTTCATTTTAGGACTTACTGAGGTCTGAAAGATGAGACTAGGTTCCGTTTTGTTAAACTGTCGGCTACGTTTGATCGTTAATTAGCCTATTACAAAGTCTGGCTCCTGTTTGCTCGGCTATTTTTTTAGCACTGGGGGACTCGATGTGTGTCGAATCCTCATGTTCTGTTGTTGCTTGTGCTGCTATGGCACATGTAAAAATAAACCTTTGTTTTTTAATGGGTCACAGACATTCGTCTAATCTCCTCGGTGATGATGGGTTAACGAGGGTCGGCCTTCGGTCAGAAAAAAAAAAAGAAGAATGAACACAAACTAGACAGAAACCAGAGGGGGGGGACTCGGATCTGAAATGCCAAATACTTTCAAGGTCATTCACTGACAAAAAACACTGGAGACTGTCACCAACACCATTTGCAGGTTTACAATCTGCCCACATTCCCATTAAAAGGAATAGTGTGTGAAAATGTAGCTGAAGCCAACCCGTCAGCTTGGATTCGCAGTAAAACTGGAAACAGGGAAACGGCCAGCCTGGCTGCGCCCAACAGTAACAGAATCCACCATTATGAGCTGGGGCTATTTCTTGGTCGAGATCAGTAACTTCCTGGAGTCTCTGGGTCGCCTGGCATTTGTGCTGAACTGCGAGCCGATTTGCGTCAGTACACCCTTCCATACCCAGGAAGAAGGAGGTCTTGCCCATGGCCTGGAAGCAGCTGCTGCAGTCCTCGTAGACGGTTCTGTCGCCGGCTGCCAGGATGACCAGCATCCCATCGTTGGAGACCTGCTGGCTTCCCGCCACTGGAGCCTCCAGGAAACGGCCACCCCGCGACGTGATCACCTAACATTCAAACATTGAGAATAATTGAGGGTTTGGGATAGTTCCTGGTGTTAAAAAGCTATTTTAATGGTGCATCATTTTTGTTTTTTTGTTTTTTTACTGTGCATTAGGTTGTTGAGACTTTTCGAAAATTGTGGCTACTTTAGTGTGTGAGCGTGTGTGTGTGTGTTAGTGTATACCTGTGAGAGTTCTGTGATGGTCTCTGGATCTACAGTGGACATCTCTATGTAGCATTTGCCTGGTCTGATTCCCTGCAGCACTCCACTGGGTCCCAATACCAACTGAAGAGCAACAAAAACAAATACGCAGAGGTTGTTCCTTTTTGTTTTTATACACACACACACACACACACACACACACACACACACACACACACACACACACACACACAGGAAGCAATTTACTGTAGTTGAGATGGTACTCACATCCCTTGCAGCCTTAGGGTCAGAGACACAGGAGAAAGTGATATCACACATGGACGCCACCTCTGCAGGAGTCCGGCCTAACCTGGCACCCTCCTGGATGAACAGGTCACACTGGAACACAGCAGGAAGGAGTCATTCTCCAATGAATCAGCAGCGGCATGCCAACACAGACCTACATGATCATTCTATGGTTTGGGTTTTATTTTATATAGAATCACTGTCGCCAAACTCTGTACAATGACTAATGCTGCTCGTGGAATTGATCAATGCCTCATATTTTGTTAACTCAAAACAAAACCAATTCTAATGTGAAATGTTGATCAGTTTTAAGCATAGACTGCATATAAAAGATGGACGACGTGACAGCTCTCCAAGAGTGAAGCCAAAACGTTTCGATCGCCCCCTGGTGGCTGGCTGCAGCATAGGTCATAAACCCCCCCACCCCCTCCATGTTAGCAGATAAGAGATGGGCCAAACTAAAAAAATGTTTGTTCAAGTGTTCATTTTTCTGATCAATTTGGTTTGAATTAGTTAGTTGATGCTATAAAAAACAGGGTGAAACGTCATGACTGACAGCTGTGATTGACTGTGGTGTGCTTGCGATTGGGTCGGGCGGGTGTGTGGGCGGGACCTCACCAGGGCAAGATGGCAGCGGCCGTATCCGGGAGAGTTTGGCTTCATTTTTGTACAGTGGGAGGAGGAAGTGGAGACGCGTTGGCCATCTTTATATACATGTTATATAAATATATGTTATGTATGTTATATGCATCCATGTGTAGCCTATCCTCTTTACAGGTTCTTCGTTGAACCGAGGAGAAGGAGTTTTGTGGGCCAGGTGCTCGGAGCCACCTTGCTTGACGTCTTCTATGATGCACATTTTTCACTCCGAACACTTACACTTATGTTTATGCTTAATATCATATGTCATCATATGTACATGGGCTTTACAGTCCTATAACAATCCTACAGCTGCGACTCTTGTACAACATTTCTGTTGCTCTTCCTAAGGTTTCTGCAGTATTTCTGTCCAATAAAAAGGTTGTTTGTGTTGAGTTTTTGTACATCTTCAATTCATTTTTTGAGTTCATGAGTTTAAATCAACTGCTGAAAAATGTCTTATTACAGTGATGATAACTTAAAAAGGCATTTTAAATAAAATGTTTACTGTAATCTGATGTGAGGTCTTGGAAACTATTTGATTTGGATTTCATGCAAGCGGTCTTTGAAGACACTGAACATCGGCAGAAACAAATTATCAGACGTTTACCTTTTCTGCTGTGCGGTTCCACACAGTGACAACGTGGCCCATTTTCAACAGGTTGGAAACTATGCCGCTACCCATCAGCCCCAGGCCTAGGAACCCTATCCTAGAGGGCAAAGACCGAAGAGAACAAACAAATCAAAACACGAGCAAGCCAACAGTGAAATGAAAATGTAGCGTTCATATATGGTCTAAGCTAAAATCCAAGAAACCCTTTCAAAGGGTTAGTAATAAAATCAGTGACTAATCCTAGGTGTTAACCTTGTGTTCATACCTTTTATCTGTGGGTGTGATGCTGCCATTGATGGCCGTGCTGTCTGCTGCTTGGATAGATGTCGAACCTGTGTCCTGCACGCATCAAAAAGACAACACTGTCAATTTCACGCGGAAAGGAAAAGTAGAGCCTGACCTCGCTTTGCTACGCTTTAGTTATGACGCTCTTCAGGTTTTTGGAGGTTGTTCAGTTTGTCTAAAACGACTCGTTTCAGACAGAGGGGGGGAACTGAGGGGCTGCAGAAAGGGCCAGGAGGAGATACATAGGACTTTTTTCAACTGTGAATCATGCAAAGCTGCTCTAGTGAAAAAAATATAGAGCTGGAAATGAGCACAATATGGGACCTTTAATATTAAAGTAAATCCCTAAACGTTGCAACATTTTCGACTGGTTAGTTGAGCTAAAATTCATGAGTTAACTTTACCTCTTCAATGATCTTCAGGCGCTTGCTAATAGGTTCCATAGATGAGGCTGGCTGTGGAGAGGAAACAGAAGAGGTGACCAACATACTCGCACCGGAACGCCAATGTCTCTAATAACGCACATCAAAGCGCTGAGTGTAAAAATGTCACTGAGAAAACCCTTCACAGGCTGGCAAAGGACTTATCAGTTTAGCCACAGGCAATTTCAGTTTAACTGTTACAGGACCACATGGGGGGGCGGCGGTGGCAGGGAGGTATGCCATGATAAACACTACTTGCTCAGCTTGGGTGTGTCCTGAGAGGGGTGAAGATCTTTATAGCCACTGATCAAATCAGAGCCAAGCTGACACATATTGCAGAGGAGAACACAGAACCACAGGGTCTCAACATTGGTTATCGAACAAGATCTGACATGAAAAGGCTCACGGACTATAGAGTGCTGCAGGAATGAGTCCCAAAACCTGGAAATGAGTCAGCATTTTTACACTTTCGTTCCCCTCGTCTGGAAGTCGATGTTTTTGGGGGGGGTTTTTTTAATGGGTTTTTGGTTAGATGCCTGAAATAAGGTCTGTGGTTAACACAAGCTGAAGAGATTTCCACGTTTTGTTCTACGACATAAAATACATCATCAGATACCCCCACTTTTACGTGTCTTAAAAAAGGCGGATGCTAACAAGCGGCTAAATGAGACTACAGAGGTTGTCGCAGACGTTAAACGTCTTCACGCCGAACACGGAAAGTCATCGACTCACTAGTCCACCTTTACAGCCTGGTTGTGTTTATACTCTGTATCTATCTGTCTATATATCTATACCTATCTATAGTCTCTTAAAAGTGAAGCTTAGCGGTGGTGACGGTGAAGTCATGCGACCGTGGTGTAGTTCCTTTATAGCCTAACATTAGCTTTTTACATCTGGCGATTCCATTTACGCTTCATAAACCATAAAAGTGATGTTCATTAGAACACATGAAGATTATCTTGCTGAACAAAACGTGTAAGTATCATAAACTTTTGTTTGCTTCAGAGTTTATTTTCTGCAATAATCCAAAATCCCATGGAACAATCCCACTGGCTTTTAGTCGAGGGAACCAGGGTGATGCTAACTTCATGGTTTGCCTACAAAAATACGTCATCCCTGCACTTGGGTTTATTTGAAACCCAAAACTGTAACCAGGTCCAAAAAAAAAAGTGCAGATGTCTAAATATTGAGCAGCATGCTTCCTCTTACCTTCTCCGACTGGCTGAGCAGGAAGTGGTGGAAATGGGGGTCATCCTTCACGGGCTGCAACACAAGAGGAGTTCAGTGGGACAGTGTTCTCTTTGCATGTGAACTGACCTGGTGGAGAATGTAGTGTTCATAAAGGCTTGAGTCTACGCTGCACAGTGCTGACATCATCAGGGCTCCCATCATGGTCCTTACACAAACTACCATGATTTTATAGAGTTTCTGGTTCATCCATGGCATTAAAAAAAAAATGTGTTCCGCAATGTTCCACATTTTCACAAATCTTTCTCAAAACTCTACAATATAGCAGAAACTCCATAGCCCTGTTTGTGTTCAACTGCTGCACAAATCATTCAGGCCCCAAAAGACATTGGCTGACTCACACCAATACAGAGGAGAAACACAGTTTGCTATTCAATCAGAAAGGTTTTACAACTGACACATATAATGTACGGCATGGCTGGCCTATGAAGTGACAATTACAGGCCTCTCTGTTCATTACCTACTGATCACTATGTAGCCGATAAGTGAAAATTAATGGGGGAAAAAAAGAGAAAAGGGTAATCATATGAAACATCATGACACAGTGGCTGGGTATGAGTCCTCCAAAGCTCAACCCACAAAAGCCAGTCACTCTCTGATTCTCTCCATGTTCTCTCCATCTCTCCAAACAAGGAAGTGGGCTGATTCTGTTCGCACCTCACTAGACCATATAGAGGGCTGAGGGCAGCAGCAGCTGGCGGTGTGAGCGCTCCACTGACTGCGTTGTATGAACTACACATTAACCATGTTCATATAAAACTACAAACCGGGGGGGGGGGGGGGGGGGGGCACTGTTTCCTCCATGAAAAATTATGACTTATAATAATGTACATTTAGGCTTTTTTTTGAATTCCAAAGTGTCGCCATTTTCGGTTTGTGAGAATGTTTCCACTGACATCGAGATCAACAGTTCATGATTCAACTTTTATTTGGGCGTGCGCCGTTTCTTTACACACACACACACACACACACACACACACACACACACACACACACACACACACCAGTTTAAGAGCATTATATTCAGAGTGGTCATCAACCCTGGTCCTGGGGAGCAGGTTGGTCGTCATTACTACCAGACGCTCATAGAAAGCAGGAAGCTAATTTCTGGGGTCAATGGAAACCAAACCTCAGCCTCCCTTTTGAGCCTCCACATACAGAGTTGGTGACCATCTCATCAGCACACGGCAAACAAGACAGTTCCAAGTAGTCAAGAGTGAGCACCAAACAGATCAGAAGGGAAAGGTCTGCAGTTGTCGGTGATTAAAGCCAAAGATTAAAAGGTCAGGTAGAAGAACAGCAAGGCAAGGCAGGCTTGGTGGGGGTGGGGGGGGTTCACCTACACTGCTTTCCCATTTGAATCCTGTGCCAGGTCCAGCCCCCAGCCTCTCAATAGTGGACGGCTCGGGGTCAGAGTCAGTTAAGTCCTTAAGGGGGAGAGAGACACATATTCACCTTCTAAATCAAAAGGGTGAATTTGTAGAGGTCCATGTCCGCTGTAGTGGGTGGGGGGCAGTGTTGATATATACCAGATATAAAACTCCACTGTGTTGGGATGGAAGCAGAAATCTCAAGACACACATCTCAAAACCAAAACTGATCCCACTAGAGGTAAGAGAGAAAATATGTTTGTCATTTGGGTAAACCAACCCTTTAAGTTATGGTACTGATGTCAGACGAGTGGTGCTGTGACAACATCAACAGCACAGCCTCTGCTGCTCTTTACAGACCTGCAAACTCTTAGTGTAGTAGTAGTGACAATGGTGACAAGATACGAAACTAAAAATCTGGTGGTGGGAGGGGGGGCATTCTAGTGATTTTGTAGCATTTTGATAAAAAAGCATCATCTTGTTTCGAGGGTAGAGGGAGTCTGCAGACGAGAGCAAAGTTCTGATTGGCCCCGTTAGAAAGGAAATGGAATAATACACTATTGATTGGACAATCCAATAAGGTCGATGTGTATGTGAACATGAGATACAAGTTCATATGCCAACACGGAAGCAAGGCCAGAAGCCAGTCAGTGGTCCAAACTGGCATCCAGCATTTGAAACCACTGTTGGACTTCCTTTGCTTTGCGTGTTGCACTCCTTGGCTGCGTGTTGCATCCCCACTTCAGCCAAATGCTAAAAACGTAACACTGACTCCAGCTCCCTGAATGAGCTCCTCTCCACAAATACGAATGCAGGACCTGGAAGTACCGATCGTCCTGCTTGATGTAGATGCTGTAGTGAAATGGTGCTTCTTTGTTTGTTGCGATGTGACGTCAAATCTGATCGACCAATGACAATGCAGGCAACCTCCGATACTGCGACGCTCAATTCAGCAGGGATGTGATCCCTTTAAAAATTGTAATCCGTTAAAATGCACATTGCAGTTTTAGTGGAGACAATTTCATCAGATTGTTTTTGCAAAATGTAAATGCCCGGTTTGTTTTGAAGGCAAACAGAACTGTGGATCACAGAACTTACTCTCAAAAATGTTGACATTTCCTACAGACAATGAAAGGATCTGTGCATGGCTCAATCCACTGAATGCATCTCTTTGCTTCACATTTTAAGTCCCCATTTTGCTGTCTTTTGTCTTTTTCTAAATAGCATACATTTTGAGTAGAACTCTTTAAAACGTGTCAGTGTCCTACTGACCTTCTCGGAGGGGTCCTTCAGGGCACTGAGATCCTCATCATCCTCCTCCAGTATTTTCAGTGGCTTGCTGGGTGTTTTCTTTCCTTTTGAGTCTCCTTTGCTTTCTGAGTTCTGTCAAAAAACACAGATTCATAGATCAGAGATCATTTTGTGATGTTATTTTTTTTTTTGCATGTCAAGACATGCACCTGGGCAAAAAGGAATTAACTGATTTCCCGAATGTTGAATGCACTCAGTCTGGTGGGGCAGATGGCCTCCACAGAGACCATGAGTCCACCTGAACGAACAAACATTTGCTGGGACTGAAATGTGACATGCCACGGGGGCGTTTCATGAAGGAGGCTGGGAAGAGTGGGACTCATTGGTTCATTCATTGTTCTTTTGATTCCATCAGTTGCAGTGGTGAAAACAATCACGCTCCGCAACTGTGTGATTGTTTTGGTCGTGCTGTTGTGGCTGGGCAATATCACGAATAATGGTGCACGTTTGCCTTGTTAACAATAGATAAAATTTGATCTTTTTAACCAGTGCCTTTTTGTGATTTTTAGGCATTTGTTTGCTAAAATGGGAAATCAAAGCAAATGATGTTTCACGTGTCTTACAACTATCAAAATTAGTAATAGATTTCAAAACACCATATATGGCTCCACGGGGGTGGGCTTGACTCTGGATATGTAGTGACATTAGCCAATATGTATGTAACAGATGGTCGTGAATGTGTGACTATTTGTTGCTTTCTTCCCCCTGAACTAGTCGTGTTGAATGATTCGCTCCTCGGGCCGATTATTTGAATCCTTGACATTTAGAGGGCAGCTCTAGTACTTTCAAGTGGATTTAAAAAAAAAAAAGGGGTATACAAAAAATGACAGCCATTTAAAGTGCTAGATTACAGGACAACCCTCTCACCTGTTCTTTCCCCTTTGCCTTCTTTAGGAAGTCTTCCACCGCATCCACCGCCTGCTGGAAGCGCTTTCCTTTATTTATCTTGATCATCTCCTCTTTGTGGGCGTGGTAGGGCTTCAGCTGTTCTACTTTGATCCAGGCACTGGACAGGCAATACAGGAAACACAGCCTCTTTACACATTTTGATGGGAGAGGGGGAAATGCAAAGGGTCAATCAGAACAGGCACCTCGCCACCGAGACTTACTGGTCCTCAGTTCCAAAGAATTTCACAAAATGGCATTTCTTGCCCCTGGGCTTTTTCAGATCCTTGGGAGGGCTCACTACCTGAAACGTAAATAAATATTGTAGTCCAACAAGACTTGTCGTGCAAATGTTTCAATCGATTTTTGCTTTGAAACCAGCCATTCACCAGCCATCACTCCTCACCTTTCCTGGCCATGGTGGGTAACGCCCAAGCTTCCCCCTGAAAAAAGAGTGACACATTTAGCCGTGGCCTAGGTCTCTTGCTATGCTGCATGAATCTGACGATTTCATGTTAAAGACTTATTGTATTTCAACATTCAACTGCAGCTAATCAATTACATGACTTGCTGCTGGCACTGGGTATCAAACTTGAATACATTTTTATTAGCACTAACCAAAATGGCACAGAGTATCAAAGTTCCTTTTTTTGTTTTTACAGTTTTAGATCATTCAAAAGTTGTAGTACAGCTGCGTTTTTTGACATCTGAGACGTCTCCGGCTTCTTTAGTTCAATGGAGAGGTGTTTTATGGAAAACTACATATTGTTTTGTATCTGTAGATAAATCTCAGATCAACTGTATTCATCTACAGGCATACAGAGAACAAATCTTACAGCATAATACAATGGACCAGCAGTGATACCCAATCTGGCGAGGTGCAGGATGTGTGATTTTTGTTGAGGCCGTGTCAGAAGTGTTAATAAAAAGGATCATCTCATGGCGTTTTGCAGTTGCAAGTGCTCTACTTGTTTCTAGTTTACCATTTTGTTTTGTATAAAACATTTCCTCCTGCCGCATTACACGACTTTGCGTTTGTGGGAGAGATGCGACGGCAACTACTGCGCCTCACACTTATAAACACACCAAGTTCAATGTAATTTAGCAGGCGACATTCAAAAAGGTAGACATTCAAACCAGCTTTACGCAATTAAAAGATGTACAAAGAAACATCTAACGTGAACAGCAGCTGCTTGGAGTGTAATCTTACTGTCTGTCGATTAATTGAGTCTAAAGTCACACATGTGCAACGACATTTCGATGTGCGTGTTGCTTATCTAAGTTACAAGGCAACTAGCCGCACATTCTCTGCTGTGTATATATTGACTCTTTGTGTTACTCATAACGGCATTACCGTCAACATTACAAACTGACACTACAAAACAACACCAGACCACCTGTTTGGCGTTATTCTCCTCGCCAAAAAAATATAAATAAATAAAAAAGTCAAATCACCTATCCAGATTAAATTAAACCTGAATTTAGACTAAGAGGAGCTTGCAAATGCATATAGATACAGAGTATATAAATAGCTGCAACAGTTAACACGGAAGCCGAGCAGACGCGAAGTGCATACAGTAACGTTAGAGATCCGCTTGACGTTAAGCTACGGTGTTAGCAAAGCTCGTCACACCACAAAATGTCTACAACATTAGGAAGTAGGAAGTGTTTGGTGAAGCCTCACAGATAGACACACAGGCGTAAGAATGACATACATAAAAGACAAGTTTGTGCCCGGAAAAACTGTCTCGTTTCGGTGTCACGCTAAACCTTTCTGTAGCCTCTCCGCTAGCTAACAGCTAACGACGGCTGCTGGCTGAGTCAGCTTGGCTAGCAAATTTGTTTGGGGTTGACCATCACCTAAACCCAGTACGCAAACACGTCCATTAACCCAATTACGCCTTGTTAACGCCGACATGAAACATTAACGTTAAACTAACCAATACAACACTACTTTCCGCAACGCAAGCTCGTTTAGCAGAAACAGGGGCGTTTAGCAATGTTTAAAGGTTATCTCACCACACTAGGTCCCCAATCCTCAGATGCACCGTCGCCATCTTACAACTTTAATAAAACGTCGCACTGAATGAGAGGAAAAGACAACACACACCCACTAATCACATGTGAGGGCAAGCCCTTCCTATCCATGTAACATCCGCTCTTGTGTTTATTATTGTAATGTTGAAAACTAGTTTCTAACACGCCTAAACATATAATATACACTTACATAAACAGCAACTATATTTCATATATTTAAAAAAAAACATCAAAAGAGAAGGAAATGATTATAACCCAAATAAAAACAGATGCTGTGGTAAACTTGGATGCCACAATAAACAAGTGTATATAGTTATATTATATGTTGCATATGATGACAATGATTTCAGACCAATTTCTATTTCTGTAACCGTGGACCGGGTGCTTCTATTGCCTCACTGCACGGTACATTCAGCTTGTCTTAACAGGACTTACTGCCCCCTATTGGTGGGAGGACGAGCAGCTCTATTGGTCGCTCGGGGTCTTCTCGGTTAATAGGCACTCTTGCAGTACAACATAAAACACCTGTACAAACTGGCATCTGTACCAACAGATGTGTGCACAAAGCATTTTACAAAAAAAATATTTACACAAATGTATAAATAACTGAAAAAGTCCAAAGTTAAGTAACTTTAAAACGTTTTTTTTTATAGAGTTAGTTCAGTTAATGTGGACCTGTTGAAACTTAAGGGTTCAAATTATTTTGTCAAAAAATCCATATAAAGAAAAAGCTGCAAAAAAAATCCAAACCTGTTAATGTATTGCAGTATATACAATACATTTACTGTACTTGAGTACAATTCGGAGTTACTTGAACTTCACTTGAGTATTTCCATTTAATGCTACTACTAGTGCTAGTCTACTACATTTCAGAGGAAAATATTGTACTTTTTAACTCCACTACGTTCACCCGACACTGGTTCATAATTACTTTGCGGATGATTCAAAATCAGCATATAATGATAATTGTGTTATGTATTATGCATTGTTATGAATTAAACAAGGCAACAGTGTATGACAGTAGTGGCTCGACAATGACCACTGACAACATTTAAATGCTTACGCTTTAATGCACCCGTAATAATAAAAATATAACACTCTGAAAGGAGCCATTCTGCATAATGAGTACTTTTAATATTGTAGTATATTTACCCGATAATGCTTCTGTACTTTTACCCAGATTTTGAATACTGTTAATTGAGTATTCTTACACAGAAATACCCTGATAAAAGACTGTCCTTGTCCTATTCCATAAATACATTTTGTCTTGGTCCAAATACACCAATTTCACTGTATCAATCTTTACAAATATTATATGGCCAGATCATAGCTTCTGATCAGACACAAGCCTCCTCAAGTAATTTCATTTGGGATCTATTTTGAGTAGTAGTCAGGCAGTACGCTGGTATGTAAGAGAGGAACCTTCAACGTATGTTGTGAGCTTCTTGTTTTGGCTAATTTTCTTTTCTTAAAAAGAAAGCCTTAATTTGACAGTGGACAGTAGAGAGGTGACAAGACATAAGGACAGGGTGAGTGACATGGAACCAAGGGTCCTTGGCTGGAATTTAACCCAGGGAATGTTGTGATACAGCATATAACCATTAGGGTGCCAGGATGCCTATTATGGCAAATTTTTACATTAGCACTCTTGTAATTTTGTTCTGTAAAGTGCTATATGAGGGCCATCACTCAGTCTCAGAGCTGTTCTCATTTTATCAGTGTGTTGTATGTAGATATGCAATGCTTTGTATTGGATCATCATCAAAATATAGTATACACAATTAAATGTCAGTAATACCAGTAAATTGATACCTATGTTCCACGATAAGATTACACACAAAAAACCATAACATTTTTTCCAGTTTGATTTGACTTTAATTGAATCTTACAGAGCACACATCAGATAAACCTGGGAAAACCCCACAAATAAATGAAACATTTAGTACCCTTGTGAATTTCAACAGCGATATCAAATCACAGAAATATTCTCTACCCTAGTACCCAGTGTAAGAAATTGAAGCTCAGCTGAGCAAACTTTTCCTACCACATAAAATGTTATGTAGTCGGCGGTAACGATGGAAATATAAATCCATATGTTCATGCAAGTACCACAAAATTTTAATATGCATAAGCAAATAAATACATAGTGCATTTAGGAATCATGGATAAAGTACAAAATAATGCCAAGTCACCATATTATTAAAGTCAGAATGGAATTACAGTGAAACCCAAGGATATTTTTAAACAACAGAGATGAAACAGGAAATTTTGTAGAATCAAACCAAAAATGCACTTTCTTAGCATGTTAGCATTCACTTGTTTTTGCCCGACACCATTACACCGAACTCCTGGATGGAGATATCTTTGTTTAGGTACTGCTCAAGCTGGCGATTTGTGATGTGCCCAAGACGCAACGCATCATCGATGGAGAACTTTTTTCCTGATTTTCTGTCGTGAAGAACTGAGGATTCTCCCTTGGGGCCCTTGACCGAGATCTCCTCCCAGTCACATTCCTGGCTCTGCAGGTTGACGAACATCTTCCAGTCGATCAGCCCTAGTTTGTAGGCCTCCTCTGGTCGCATCTCTTTGCCTGTATCTGGGTCAATGACCACGATAGACCTACGGAGATGGCTCTCCCTCTGTTCCCTCTTCATTCTCACTGCTGCCAGGTTCTTTTGAAGCCTCTCGATCTCCTCATCCTTCTGGGTGGTTATGTTTCTGAGCTCTGCTAGTTCCCTCTGTAGTGAATCAAGCCTCAGCTCCAGGTTCTTTCCATCCTCCCTTGGTGCGGATTCAGTGATAAGCCGAGTCTCTTTGCTGGTGATCTCGATCTCGGACCGAATCTTGCGGATCTCATTCTGCAGCCTCTGGTTTTCTTGCTGCAGACGGTTGCTTTCATCCCGGATGTAGTCCAGTTCTTTAGAAGACTTGGTGTTAGAGAACTCCATATCAGAGAACCTGGAAGTGAGGTTGGCCAACTCCTGGTCAAGTTCTCGCCTTCTCCTTTTCTCCTCTTCCAGAGTCCTCCTTAGGTTCTCAATCTCAATCTCTGCCTCTGGGTCCCTCTCAACTTGGACTTTCTCAGTGCGGACAACTCTTTCCTTCACATCCATCTTCTCCAGGGTGAGCTGCTGCTGGATGAGGGCATTCAACTCTTTCTCAAGCAGAGTGCGTTTGTGCTTCTCTTCATCAAGCTGTAGTCTGAGGATGGAGTGTTCCTTCTCCTGTTGGGGATCCTGCTGCAGAACTACCTTCTGTTTGACCGTCACCTTCTCACGGTTCTCTTTGTCGCGGATCTCCAGCTCATTAAGTCTGACCCGAAGCCTTTGAATCTCCAATTCTGCATCCCGCCTTGCCCTGCGCTCACGATCCAGTTCTTCCAGTTGCAGATCCAGGTCAGCCTTTTGCCTCTGCAGTTGATAGAGCTCTGTTTTCAGGTTCTCCTTTTGTTTCTGCTCACTGCCGATGTTTAGTGAGAAGGTGTCGCACTCTGATTTGAGGAGAGGATCTTCTTCCATCTTGACCACCTCTTGCTGAACAATCTTCTCACGGACCTGAGACAGATCCATTTTCCTCAGTCTGATCTTCTCTTCTTGGGCTGACCGTTCTCTCTCAAGGTCGAGGCGTTTCTTCTGTTCATCAGCCAGTTTCCTTTTGAGAGTTTCAATTTCATCCTTAGTCTTGGGGTCTTCTCTGTACTGCAGAACCTCATTGACCACCTCTTTAGTCTGCACTTGGGGTTTGGTGTCCCTCCATCTTTGAATTTCATTACGAAGTTGGCGGATTTCCATCTCAGATTTCTCAGTCAGGTGGGTTTTATCTACGATTTCATTGCGAAGTCTCTCCAGTTCTCTTTCAGTTTGCGGATCTGTCTTGTATTTGATTACTTCTTTGATGATCTCTTTAACCTCCACTTGAGGTCCTCTGTTCCTCAGCATGCTCAGCTCATCCTGCAGGGATCTAGACTGGATCTCTGCATCTTTATAGCGCCTCTGATGCTCTACAAGTTCAAGCCGGAGATTGGCAACCTCATTCTCAGCCTTGGGGTCAGGGCGGACAATCTCCCGCACCTTCTCCTGAATAACAACCTTGGACTTCTCCTCCTCTAGGCCGGTAATTTTCCTCTGGAGATCAGCCTTTTCTCGCTGTGATGATCTTCGTTTCGTCTTTTCATCTTCATAGTGCCTCCTGAGGTTTTCTACCTCCCTTTCAAAGGCAACATCTTTCTCTACTTTCAGCACCTCCTTGATGGAAATCTTCTCCTCTGCCATTGCTTTCTCCTTCTCCATCCTTCGGAGCTTCTCCTGAAGAAATTGCAGTTCATCCTCCAGCTGCTTCCTGCCGTCCATTTCCTTCTGCTTCCTGTCAAGGAGCACCCGGTACTCTGTTTCAAGTTGGGGATCATTCTGGACTTTGATCACCTCCTCTTCTTTGATCACCTCCTGTTCCTTGCTCTTCTCCTCAGCCAGGATTGTTACCTGCTTTTGTATCTGAATCAGCTCATTGTCTTTCATCAACTTCTGCCGTCTAAGCTCATCCACTTCCTCCCGAAGCTTGCGTACATCCTCCTCCTGACCACGATCTCTTTCTATACGCAGGACCTCCTTCACCATGTATTGTTGTGCCCCTTCTTTGACCTCTGTCTCAAGGCTACGCAGCTTCAACTTTAGTACCTCAAGGTCATTCTCCAGGACATGAGTAGTGCGGCGCTCCTCTGAGAGTTTCTGCTGGACCTTATGGACTTCCTCATCCAGCTGGGGGTCAGGAACCTTTTTGATCAGCTCCTTCTTGACAATTGTGTCCTGGGGCTTCTGTCCTTCAAGGACATAAATGTCAGTTTGGATAGTCTCAATTTCTTTCTCTAGCTGCTCCCTCCTCTGGATCTCATCTTCCAGCTGCTTCCTGATTCTCCAAGGCTCTTCTCCTGGGGCAGCAGCGTGGACTGACTTGACATTTGTAGACTGGATCATAGGGATCTCAGGTTGCTATAGAGGGAAAATGATTATTATCATTGTTGTTATTAATGTTATTCTTATTCTTATTCTTATTATGTATATTCACCTGGTTGAGAAGACTTTGGGTGAACTCCAGATTCTGCAGCCTTTGCTTGTTTACGGCATTCACCTCAGTAAACTTAGCCTCAATAGCAGCTTCCTGTAAACATTGAAACAGTAATTGGTGTCTTTGAAAGCACATACAGTAAATCCTTACTGGCCCTTTAAATTCAACATGTAACTTAGATTGTTTCAGTTGAGTAGTTTTTAGTATGAAGAAGGGAAAACTATCAGGTAATTCATTTACAAAATAAGCAAAAATTAGAGAAATGTCTGAAAATGTGTGGTGTGTGTGTTGCAGAATACTTTTATTTTCTCATTTTCAAACCCAAAGTTATATCCTGTGATCCTCTGGGGGGTCCTGACCCCCAAATTAGAAAACACTGATTTACTACCGCTGCCATCATCTAAATCCAGTTTGATGATATAACAATTGTAGTTGAGGAAAATATGAATTTTATCTATTCCTAGTAGTAGTTAAACCTTCATGCTGAGTAAACACGAGTATATCTGTTTTTCATATATCTGTTTTTTGCCTTTTAATACATTTGTGTGGCTGGATCAAGTAGGAGAACACCAAACTTTTAAAAACAGGACAGTTTATTTTTCACTCTGCCAATAATATTCAGGGTCAAAACTTGTGTCAGCCTAGAAAGCGCCCCGTCTAAGAAAATAATCCTCACGGTGTCATAGTGATGTCATCTGGGTTATCTTGATTTCGACTTCTTAAACAGAGAGGCTGTGTCACAAACTGGGAGGGTGGAGTTTGAAAGATGTGGGCGTTTATCAGGTAGGGAGTGTCTAATAAAAGACACTTTACTTTACTTTACTTTATTCTGGTCACTGCACTGTTGTTATTTATCTTATCTTATTTTTTATTTTTATTTTTATTCTTATTCTTATTTTAGCTTTATATTCTACTTATTTGTTATCAAACAATAGCACCTTCAGACCACAGCAAATTCCTTGTAATGTATGTTACTTGGCAATAAACAGTTTCTGATTCTGATTCAAAATTCTGAGTTGCATTATGGGAAATGTAGGCTCCAGAGTTTCTGGGCTCATGATTCACACTAGGGTCTAAAGTTTTTCGACCACTCTGCTCAGGACTATTCTTAAGTTTTTGAAGGTTGTTCAGTTTGTCTAAAACGGCTTGTTTCAGACAGAGGGGGGAACTGGGGAGCTGCAGAAAGGGCCAGTAGAAGATAGTAGAGTAGAAGGACTTTTTTGAAGTGTGAATCATGCAAAGCTACTCTAGTGGAGTCCCAGAATAAAAATACAGAGCTGAAATGAGCATAATATGGGACCCCAAATTTACAGAAGTGCAATACTAAATTGCTGGAGTAGCCCTTTAAATGTGGATGCAGTGGCTAATCTATGCTGAGAAAGGGGCACATGCACGTGCTTGAACTTCATTTGGCGGGAAAGGTTATGGTAGGCATGGCTGAAGAAGACTGGGACATACAGTTGTATGTCTTTGCTGTGTACTTTCAAATACTTGCTCATTTCACTACAGTCGCCTGGAGAGGATACATTGTTTTGACTGAATTTGACAGTGACATGCCATGAGAGCTTGGCTGCTGCGCCTCACCTCTGCCTTGACTGTCAGTGCAGGTGATTCCAGTCTGCTCCTCTTGTACGTCTGAGGTACAAGTCCATCCTCGAGGTCAAGGATGGATCTGAACTTCTCCGTTTCATTCTCGTAGTCCTACAAAGAAGAATCAGTCGACCGTTAATCAAACCTTCATCTTATTGTATTTCTGTAAATTAAAAAGGTAGTTATGTCTTACTTTGACCGCTTGTTGGTAAAGCTGGGCATTTTTGGAGACGTTGTTCAAGTCAGACTCCTTTCTTGCAATGTCAGAGAGCAGGTTCTGTAGACAAACCGAAAGTTGTTATGAGCCTTTTTTCCACCGCAGGCCTGACAGAATAGTCCTCTACAACAGGAAATATGCAGAGTATGAATCGCCCTGTTGCTCATCACTCTCACCCTCTGATTCTTCAGCTTGGTATCCACTTGTCGCGTGTCATCAGTTTCACGGGGCTCGTAGTTTGGGACGCGAGACAACCAGTTGTTCAGGTTGTCATAATCATTGCGGTAATTGTTGTACGCCATCTTGGCTCTCTGCAAGCTTTGAGACCTGCAATACACGGCAAAAGAGATGGTCATATGTCATATGTGTTTTTGTGGTGTGTTGCTCAGTATTTCTTCCGATAATTACCAATGCACATCTTAGTGAGGCTCCCCCCCCGCGTCCTGACCCTCTCACCTGGTGTCGATCTGCCTGTTGACGTTGTTGAAGCGCTTGTTGAGCTTCTGGACATCCGCTTCCTGCCTCTCAATGTCGGGGCAGTGCTCTTGAAATTTGGTGGTCATGTCGTCACAGCTGCTTTTGGCCAAACGCAGGTTCTGCTCCGTCTCAGCGATAACTGACCTCTTGGACCTCAGGTCTGCTGCAGTTTCCTGCCAGAGTAGCAAGGGAGACTAACTGAATACACGCGGGCCGTGATAAAAATGAAAATTCCTTCTCTTCTTCTTGAGAGTTTATCTCTCGCATCTTAGCACATTTGCTAAATGTTTGAATGAGTGCAATAATGTGTGTTTGGTGATGAAGGCACCATCTTTTCACCTGTATACGTAAGGGACATGGCTGGATTAACTTGTTATGGGGCCCTGGGGCAAAAATATTGTTGGGCCTCTATCGACCTGTTGCCTGGCCCCAGGTTTTCTGTGTGTGCAATTTGATTAAGCAGCAACTATACTTGAGAATATGCCCCATGAGGACACAATATAAACTAAAACTGAGACCTTTTTGTAAAAGAGATGATTTTGTTTGTCATTTTTTGTGCTATTTGCGCCTCAAACATTTGGCTATCAGGAGACCCAATGATAAAGTTCAGGCCCCTCTAAAAGACAGGTTCACCTAATGCAGGATCCATCTCAGTTGATATTATCACTTTGTGTTGCAACCAATAGCCATGCAGTGGACCAAGGCCTTTGGGTACTCTGGTGGTCTACAGTTGCCCGCTTTGCTTGATTAATAATCCAGCTTCGGGCAAGAGATAACAATCCAGTAAGAGTCACGCAGTTATTGATGTGAATGCAGAGTGCATGACTTTTATAACCAGATGGACAAGGCTATAGTGCGGCCTATCAAAGCAACATATTAAAGTATTGTTTATTCACGCAGGGAAATATGGTCTTTAAGCAGGAACTATATGTTTGCGCTGTCTTTGTAAACCTTGGGGGAACCTGCTGATCAATACGTTGCTCTGTACCACTACTAAGGGATCAGAAACTTCACGGTGCGCTATTCCATTTTTGACGTCATCGTAACGTGTGCCAAACAATAAAAAGAGCCATCTTACCGCCAGCTCCCGCTGCGTTTTCTCAAGTGAGGAGATGTCAGCCGGAGCGACCTCCTCCCTGGCCAGCTTGTTCTCATAGGTGGACAGTAAATTCTTTCCATTTTGAAGGGAAGTCTCCAGTTGGTTGGAATTCTTCAGCCTGAAACAAAAGTAAGCGCGTCGTCATGCGACAAATTTGAATTGCGCACATGAATCGAACCCATCTGAAGCAGGACTTAAAAGCTCATTCAGAAACACGAGACGAGATAAGTCCCATACTTCTCCTGAGAGCACCGAAGTAGCTGCTCGATCTTGGTGTACTTATTGTTGGCTTCGTCCACCTTGCCATGAAGTTGAGGCGCGCTGGCACAAGTCGGGTTCGAGACCAAGAAGCTCTTTGCCTCCTGCACTTTAGAGGACTTCTCTGGTTCAATCCTACTGACAGCAGCAGCAATGTCCTGAAGGGATACGTCTGGGTTGGTGAGGGTGTAAAATGCAAGGAATACTCTCTCTCTCTCTTTCTCTCAGCTTTGAATCCAACAACAGAAGTGGAAATCATTACCCTCATATCCTGCAGGCGGTCAGCGCTGTCCTGCAGTGGCCTGTTCTGCTCCAGTGGCGGGCGCACTCGAGCGTGAATGGCCTTCTCCTGTTTGTCCAGGTCACTGACGACCTTATCCAGACCAGCCATCAGCTGGCGGCACTGTTGTTCCTGCTTGTCTGAGGTCACACGCAATCACACACACACACACACACACACAACACGAGGAGCTTCATTATTTGGCGTCATCTATTTTCTTCAGTGGCACAGAGCGACTCTGGTAGGTGGTAGAACGTGCTCTACAAGAATCTTTGTCTGACACCCATGCCAAATGATTTTCGGAGCAAATCTGTCATAGCTGAATGACAACACTTTGAAGGTTTAGGTAGATGCTGTCAACACCTTTTACAGCAAAAGGTTAAGTTAAAGGATGGTTTATTACAATGCGGGTCGTTCTTATTTTCGTCGTTTTGCTTATGATACCATTGTACTTTACAAAGTAATAGAGTGCTGCAGGGATGACGGATTTTTGTAGGCAAACCCGGAAGTTAGCATCGCCTGGTTCCCTCGACTAAAAGCCAATGGGATTGTTCCACGGGATTTTGGATTATTGCAGAAAATAAGCTCTGTGGCAAAACAAACAGTTTATGATACTCACACGTTTTGTTCAGCGAGATAATCTTCACCAATGAACTCCACTTTTATGGTTTTTGAAGCATAAATGGAATCGCCAGAAGCAAAAAGCTAACGTTAGGCTATAAAGGAACTACACCACGGTCGCATGACTTCACCGTCACCACCACTGAGCTTCACTTTTAAGAGAATATAGATAGATATAGATATAGAGTATAAACACAACAAGGCTGTAAAGGTGGACTAGTGAGTAGACGACTTTCCGTGTTTCGGCATGAAGACGTTTAATGTCCGCGACAACCTCTGTAGTCTCATTTAGCCGCTTGTTAGCTACCGCCTTTTTTAAGACACACTCTGAAAAGCTTCAGAATTCACGAGTGGGGGTATCTACTGACGTATTTTATGTCGTAGAAAAAAACGTGGAAATCTCTTAAGCTTGTGTTAACCACAGACCTTATTTCAGTCATCTAACCAAAAACCCATCGACTTCCGGACGAGGGGAACCGGAAGTGTAAAAATGCCGACTCGTTTCCTGGTTTTAGGACTCATTCCTGCAGCACTCTATTGCTGAGATCTGGGAACACAATGACATCCCGACACAACAACCTCTGGCCAAACAAGGAAGTGGAAGTCTCTAACCTGTGATGAACGCATGATGCGATACTGTAATAGAAGTGGGTGTGTCCTGTACCTGAAGGTGAGCCAGTCCCGCTCTCCTTCTTCAGTGCGTCGTAGCGCTTCAGCAGCGTTCCCTTGCTGCCCGCCATCTTCTGCTTGACCGCCTTCTGCTGGCCGGACAGGCTGCGAGCGCACACAATAAAACGAACCGTTACAGTTTGTCGTCCAGTGAAACTTTTTTGTACGTGTTCATGGTGCACACTCACTTGTCAGAGACAGCCACCGCCTCTGGGTCGGTGGGGGGGATCATGAAGCAGACGGCAGGGGCGGTGAGCTTACGTCCGGCTGCATCCTTCACGTCCCATTTGGTCCCGTTGTTCCGGAGCAGAGTGTACGTCTCCCCGCGCAAAATCTGCCCCTGTACACGTCACAATTACAGTCTGTCGTCTGCCACTGGGCAACAAATATAGTTTCACACAGCCCTCAGATCTCAGAATGAATTAAAAGTGGCTTTCCAATTTTACTTTTGGTCATTTTGGTGTGAATTCTAATTGGCTAACCATTATGTATTATCAGGAGTCTGACCGATCAGAGCTCTTTCCTGTTCTGTGCGTGACTTTGATTTTGTGATTCCATTTTAAAAGTGGGTGGATTCATCATATGAAGCGTCATAAGGACATATAATTATTAATTGGGAAATTCAGTTTTGAGTCTTAGAAATGCAAATGAAATGACATTAACGTGTGTTTAATTTGATTTCAAACCTGAAATCGGTGCGGTCAAGAGACAGCCTCCACACGAAGAGCTTTGCTGCACCTAAGCTGAAGAGCCCCATATACAGGCTTCTTCAAATCCCCCTGTGTTCTGATCCCCCCGGGGGCTTTCAAATAAGATTCTCAGAGCCTTAGCCCGGGCTCTCTCTCTCTCTTCTGAAGGGATTTGAATACATTACACCACAAAAAAAAACTTAAATTACAGGCCTGGTGTTTAGAAAAAAGCAAGGCAAAGGGAGAGTGCTTAGTCATGCCCTCTGATAGCGAGGGAACATCCTGGGGATTAGAGCACTGACAGCCAGTGAGAGAGGGGGGGAAATAACATGAAATGAAGATAAGATGAACTATTTTGAGTGGAAATGGGGTCACTGCGGCGCTGAAAGACAACTGGACGATAAAGGAGACAGATAGGAGAAAGCAGACCAACAGCGGCGCCCGTCGTCATCCGACCGAATAAAGGTACAACGGGATACTTGTATCAAGTGACTGGCTCTTTAATATTATGTTACATTATATATTAATATTTCAAATGGGCGATCATCAGAGAGGCTTAGGGGAAGACAGAAAGTTGTCTTCTCAACTTTACTCCCTTTAACTTTAGTCTGGGGCAGGTTTATGCTATCATTCTTTTGAAAAATCATCCACTCTGGAGACCAGAGATCTGGGGTTGGCGAAAATGCTGGCTTAATGTGGACGGAGGGCCAGAAGGGGAGAGAAACAGACAGCGTTTTCAGATTTTGCTGGCTCTGTGAGGTAGGCTAGCTAAAAAAAAAAAAAAAAAATGTTTTTCAAGATTTTCTAGCAATCTTGCTCATCCACAAATTAATATTTCCCCCCAAAAAACACTGAAAACAATAGAATAATCTGTGTAGCATGACGAGACAGTTGGAAAAAAGCTAACGAATGATGGCTGAATTCCATTTAGCTTTCATTAGCTACATACCTCGTCGGTGTCGAACTCGCACAGAGCCTCAATGGGCAGCAGCTTCTGGGGGGTTTCGCGGCGATACTTCAGAGGCAAAACCTGCAGGCTGCGCTTCTGAAGAGCCTTGACCCGTTCGTCAAAGTTGTCCATGGCCTTGGCTTGGTCCTGCGCGCGCACACACACACACACACACACACACACACACACACACACACACACACACAGTTGTATATTTTCCAGTGTTTGCAGAAGGGAGTTGGTGGTGAGAGTTGTACCCATGTTCATAAAGAAATGCTCACATCCATCTCCCTGATCAGACCCTCCATCTGATACACATCTTTGAACTCTGGGTTGTACTTCTGGTTGAGCTCTGTATCCAGCCTCTTCAGCAGGTCCTGAGTGTCACGCGCCTCCTTGTGATACTGGACACACAGACACACACACACTGATGAGGTTTTTCCTGTTATTAATACCCGGTGTAAATATCTTTGCGAGTGCTCATCTGTACTCTCGGTTCTGACCTTGTGGTACTCGTCCATGTGCTTGAGGTGGTTTTCCTCACAGATGAGCAGGTTCAGGTACTCCTTCCAGTCGGCGTGGACGGCCTCCATGTGAGCCTGACAAACGGCAATGTGTTGACTGGTTAGTGGAAATGAAGTGAGGTCATTGCAGATGAACAAGCGACATGGTTTTAGTACGCACTCGCTGGGTATGAACAAACCCCCCCCACCCCTAACTGCGTGTTAGTCCAGTGAGCTCCTCCAAAACTAAAGTATAGGCGGGCTTCACCTCCAGGACACCGGTGATCGAGTTCGTCTTTTATTGACAGTAAAAAGTTGTAAAATCACACAGTCAGTGGCGTAACCATTTTAACGCCAGGGCTCGCCTCCCCACGTGCAAACATTCCACCAAAACAAGTCCCCACCCCCACCCCAACCCCAGACCTTGGCTACAGACACGATGGAGGTCAGGCCCTGCGAGACTGCGGTGCAAGTGGAAAGACTTCGTTTAGGAAATGATCTGTAGCTGGAGCAAACTGATTTTCAGAATCTCTTTCGGGGGGGGGCCAGAAATAACAACCTCACACTTTGGGTCTTTGGCGTTCAGCTCGAGATAACATGCCAGCCTTCCGTTGCAAGTGGAAGAAAAATGTTGATATGTGAAAGACGAGTGCAAGAGGAAGGACATGGACGGATGAGCCAGTACCTCGATGACGTTCTTCCCCGGATGCTCGGCGGCGACCAGCTTCTCTCCGTCGTCGTTCAGCTTGGTGACGGTGGCCTCTTTGGACTCCAGGCATTTGCTGATGAAGTTCTGTTGGGGCCGAGACAAGCAAACTGGTTATCATATTGCACATTCGCTCGTTGGTGTACATGCTGCCGTGCGCTGACGCCTTGCCCCGCGGCTACCTCATACTGCCTTTGGCGGGCGGGATGGTCCAGGTTGGTGTCGCTCCAGTCGTAGTTCATCCTCTCCTCGGCCTGCTGGTCCATCCAGTAGAGCTCATTGGTGCAGCGCTGCATGTAGTCCCGCAGGCTCAGCAGGTTGCGCTGTCGAGCGCTGGAGCTGGCCTAAAGGAGGGAGAGGGAAAGGTGTAAACACGTTGACTTGATGACTTGGATTCCCCCGGAGCTAGTGTGCTAAGCTAAAAAAAAAAAAATGTATGTATTTTTATGTAAATATTTATATTTTAGTATATATTACATGCTGTTCATGGAGTAAGTAAAGTAACCCATTTAAGGTGGGTTTAACAGTTTCTTATGTGATTTTAAAAACAAACAAACTTGACATTAAAGCCCTGAGCGGAAGACTTTTTTTTTGTGTGATTATATCATCTTTCAAATGATTCTAATGGCACACGTTTTTGTTTGTAGAAAAATGAGACATCTTTTAAAAAACACCTCACAAATATATAGTGTGTAAAAAAAAAAAGGCTCAGCAACTTCCTCTAACAGCTGGTTTAGAGCTGCAACGATTATTCGAAAGAAAATTAGCTGCCGACTCTTTTGATAATCGTCAAATCGTTTCAGTCATTTCTGAAGCCAAAATGTCAGACGTGGTGAGGATTTGCTGCTTTTCTTTGTCGTTAATGAAAGCGAATGTTTTTTTGGCCGTTGGTTTAGACAAAATTTGGCAATTTTGAAGGCGTCACTTTGGACTCTGGGACATTTTTTTACCTTTTTATAGACTAAACAATTGACCGATTAATCGTGACAGTAATCAGCAGATTCACCGATCATGAAAGTAATCGTTAGTTGCAGCCCTAAGATGGTTTTATCAAATGTTACTCCAACAGCGCCCCAGTGTGGCTCACTGATGTGTTTTTCACTGTTTTTTGTGGCACAGAGGAAGAAGATATATCAGGCTGTGACACACACACACACAGACACACACACACAAAGCTTTGACGGCGGCGAACTTAAGAGGCGTGTGCTCATTATGATAAAGCAAACTTCAGACACAGACACTAGCCAAAGGGCTTAAAAGCAGGCTGGTGATGAGAGACGTGGAACAGGTGACCCACAGTCACACACACACACACACACACATACACATGTACCGATATATATATAAAAAA
This sequence comes from Enoplosus armatus, assembly GCF_043641665.1. Classification (NCBI taxonomy): domain Eukaryota; kingdom Metazoa; phylum Chordata; class Actinopteri; order Centrarchiformes; family Enoplosidae; genus Enoplosus; species Enoplosus armatus. The sequence goes on along the minus strand of NC_092196.1, from coordinate 2,048,122 downwards.
ACATATAAACACACAAAGCACACACCCCTGGGCGTAGAGTGTGTGTGTGTGTGTTTATTACCAGCAGCTTGTTGTACTTCATCTGGAGGCTACTGACGTATTCCTGGGGAAAACAGAGAAAACAGGCAGAGTGAGAACAAGACAAACAAGACGGGGCTCACGTGAGACATTCGCAAACACAGACGCTCTTGCATTTTGCATGCCACCGTTAAAAAAATATAATGATGTTGCGCAAGCTGTTAATCACAATAATCAAAATAAACAACAGCTAGTTTAAACCGTTGCTGATGCTGTGTAGTTAGCATTACAGGATTTTGTCTTGTTTGTGACTCTGATAATAATAAATAGAATGTTTGGTCACTTCATTTCCAAAACAGATCAATCCTGTACCTTGTCCCCGCCGGCGGAGATGTGAGGAGCCAGAGCCTCCACCTCGCTGTGGAAGATGTTGTGTTCCTCCACCTCGTTCTCCACAGTCGGCAGGTCCTGGCCAAAGCCCTTGTTGTTCAGGTTGTCCTGGGGCGGGGAGGCAAAACAACACACTTTACTTTCTTTTTACTTTACTGCCTTTGGGACCTAATACCTACTGGTCAAGTTCTCCCATCACCCCCCCCCCCCCATTTTTTTTTCTTCACATTGATCCAGCTGTTTACTTCTTGTAGCTTAGTTTTATTCGTTCATTAAAGCTGCATTGATGGATTTTTTACTTGGGGGAAGCAGAACAAGTTGAAAACACAACCTCTGACATGACATCACCTGAAGTGTTTCGAAAACAGATGCCTATCTACACATCCAGCAGAAGCAGAGCACCATTAGCATTCACTAGTAGTCCAATATTCTCTCTCTTTTAGCTCTGCTTTTGGCCTCCGCCAACTCCTGGGGGAAATTTAGCCGCTAAACGCTCCATTATGTTCACCAGCTAGTCTCTAACTGTGTCTGTCTGCTGTTTGCTGGCGAGCAGGTCTTGCGCAGTGGCTTTATCAGAGCTTTTTTCACTGGAAACAGCTGCCCGCGGCTGAGGGGAGTTTGTGGGCTTAAAAACCAAAACAATGAGCTAAAAGAACCTAAAACTCCCGTGCTATCTAACAAAGGCATAAAATGTCCAAAACACGGCAGAGGAACTGCAGAGCTGGAGATGAGTCAATACAAGCAACTCCTTTAACATTAAACGTAGTAATTTGATCTCTAAGTAAATCATGTAAAACATATTGATTACTGCAGCTTTAAACAATATAACTGAATGTCCTTCAGTCTTGTATTTTTAGTACCGAATTGGATTTCCAAGAGGATCATCTCAAAGCCAAAGAAAAATGAAACAAAGCATCCACGTTACCGTCATTACATACTCAAATCGTATGCTCCCTACCAGTTTCTCGTCCATCATGTTGCCCCAGTTGATGGTGGGCCTCCCCTCGGTGCGGATCAGGTGGTAGATGCGGTCATGGTCCTCTCTCAGCTTCATCACCCTCTCGCGCAGCTGCCTCATGCTGAACACACACACACACACACACACACACAAGAGAACGCATGATGTTAAGCTATCACGTTGTGGCTCTTACACAGTATAAGCCTGTTCCAAATAAAGGCCTGGTTCTCCCTGCCTGTACGTATACATATACAGTATACATATATATATATATATATATATATATAGACACTTTTACAATGTAATGTCTGCCCTGTCAGCAATAGAAATGGCCCGCCAGTGCCTATATTGGAATTTTAGCATGTGACGTCATTTCTTTGGAGTATCTTCAAATGCCTCATATCCCTAAAATCTGCACGACCTAAGCTAAAAGATAATGTAGGTCAATAAACCATAATAATTAGCTATTGTGGTTTTTTGAGATTTGAGAGGGATCGCGCCAACGTGACCTCCCGAGGCCACTCGGGGGGGCGCCCATGGGAGGTCCCTTTTGAAAGGGTCCTACTCACTCCTGTTCTATCATCTCAGCCTGCGGATGCTGCAGGCGCTTGGCGGTGACGGCGTCCTCGTCCAGGCCTTTGAGCAGTTCCAGAGAGTTGAGGATCCTCTTGTTGGTGTCATCCTGGTACAGCGGCTGCTTGCCTTCGTTGATCTTACTCACATCCTGCCGACACATTAACATTATTTAAAGTCAACTAGGGACTTTAAAGCTACTAGGGACCAAAAGTACCAATACCAAATAACAGTAGTGCCATGTTCCCCTCTGACAGAATACATGAATACAAAAATCAACCAAAACACGTGACATAAAAGAGCATTACACCGATGTATTATAATGGCAGCCTGTCGGTGGTCAGATCGTACCTTGTTGAGGTTCTGCTCGATGTCGGTGATGTTCTTCTCCACTTTATCGGCATTCTTCTGCAGCTTCTCGATCAGAGAGACCACTTCTGAGGATGGAGCCCTGGAGGACAAATACGACGCAAGCTGTCACTGTTTCCCGCCTTAATTGTCATCAGAGATGTTACACTTTTGATGTGTTCATTACGAGATGGGACTTTTGTATTCTGTATGCATCATGGAAATGGCACCAGATATTAATGCTGAATTCATGAGTTGATCAACAGAGTATTCATTGACAACTATTTCAATGGTTCCTGTTCATTTTCTATTACTGTGAATTGAATCATTGTGGGGGGTTTTTGGGGACTTTTGGTGGAACAAAACAAGCATGGGGTCATTTAAAGAGGGCAATAGATGATCCAGAATGGAAAGGGTTTCGTTCTCTGGGAAGTATGAATGTGCTCAGGTCATGTGGTCACCAAAAAAAAAAAAAAAAGAAATCATTATAATGAATCATCTGAGGGCCATGAATGTTCACTGGAGATGTGCCGAGCCAATCCTGATGATCGGTAGCGGTGTCAAAATCGGGGATCAGGGATTGGTGGGGACATCGCCAGTATTCACAGCTAATTTCATAGCATCTGGACAGTAGTTTGCGAGACGATGGATGGACCGACCAAACTGACCGGCACACTGTGCTTTGCCATCCGCCGTATGTTAGGTCCGTTTCAGGCAAATACATCCGCCACACTTCTGGTTTGTATTTGTTCCAGATGACTCATGAGCAAAGTGAGTATACGAGCACAACAGTTTCCCAGCTATGAGCTGGTTTTATAGCTTACTAATGACTTGATGAACCATAAACTGCCTTGCTTCTGCTTCAACTCTTTATTTGGCCTGGGATTGGTTCATACCAAGATGATGACTCACGAGCCTGAGAATCATAACACACGCCAGAGCGCCAGAGGGGGAAACCACCAACTACAAATGTGCATGGTGTCGCCGTGTTATGAGTCACTGGTAGGTTAAGGACGTTGACCGGACAACGGGCAGGCAGGCAGGTCTAGAACACGCAGCTGAAGTAGAGGAAACAAACCCAGCAGGTTTTTGTTTTTTTTCCCCCGGCCTCACATCATGCAGCAGACACACCTCATCCAATACACCTGTGACACGCACTGTGATGTGTGCCAAAGTGCACATTCCTATATGCTCTTAGTCTGTATTGGATACCAGCCTACTACACTAGAAGTATGTGTACTGATTTGGCACAAAATGTGGCATGCAGCATGCAAACAAAAGCAAAACATGCAGTATGTCAAAAAACACCCGGATGTCGTACTGATTGGTAAAGAATCTCCAGCATGCATCGGACCGGTCTACCTCGCCTGCTGTGTCCCACAACGCAAAGCGCCGGCGGTGGTTCTCCAGTAACATTGCGTAAACTGTTCGCTTATTTCACCTTAGCGGTTCACCAAAAACCGCTGCAAAATAAATCGATTTGACAGTTTCATGCCGCATAGCGCATTTGTCTGTGGTTTGCAATAAAGCCAATGTGTGTGGAGTGTATTGTGTGCGGAGCACGAGGACCAACTATCCGCGGGATCACCTTCATCGTGCTGTTTTTTTTTTTTTTTTTAAATGAAACGATTTGTCAGAACTGGTTTGAACTAGTAGAATGCTGCAGAAACGGGCTTGCAGTTTTTATCGTCGAGGCTCAAAAAAAAAAAAAAAAAACCCTGAGGGGGGTTCTCTGTCATATGTTAGAACACAAGCTCGTGGAAGCCCACACGTAAAAAAACCCCGAAACCTTCCACCCAACAGGTCCTTGTGTAAACAGCACACTCCTTTATAGACTGCATGGCTCCTCATGTGTGTAAATGCGCAGTTGCCAATGATTAAAACCACTGGTTTGTACATGCGTAGGAAGACCCGTGGTTTTCAAGGCAAGACCTGTTTTTGTTCTAAAACTCAGAACAGATGAGAACTAACCCTTGGGTCCTCGGCCTCCCTATCACATAACGAGAAACAGTTGTTGGTCTTGACTCCCCAGAATGCTGCTTTTTGATATGAACAATTCTACCTGCTTCTGCTTTTGTGTTCTGTGCACCACACACTGTTGTCAAACCGTTTCCAGGGAGGCCCACTGCTTCCAACTTCGATGTTGTGAGCACGGTTATGTTGATTCTGGGAAGGAACTGGCACCGGGGCGCTGGAGCTTGAGAAACACACAACCCAAGCTGTTTCCACGGGGAGAGGGGGGTCAAATTAGAACCAGAAAGCTCCAGCACTACAAAAACTGTCAGTGAGCGTCACGGCAAACACCCAGAGTCCTGCTCTCCATCCATATGCCACAAAGTCTAGATGCATGGCCAGACCATGAGACCACCCCTCTTACATAAGAGCAAGACCAACAGACTGAGAGAGACACAAAATGACGCAGCCGCATCATTTGAAGTCCTTCTGTGATTCTTTGTGGTCATTTTGCATCTTTTTTGTTTGTTTTTTTTGTGGCCCACAGGCCCCCTTAACCACTTGAGCCCCTGCGTTTGTGCCAAGTAGGCCCCATACATTCCCAAACGTACAGTACCTCCTTGCTGCCTGTCTTAAGACTTTCTCTTACCCCCCTTGAAACCTTATAAACAGGCCCAAAACGAGTGTTTCACCTTAATGTTGTTCAGACGCAAAGGAAAGGCACTAATCCCCAGCCCCAAGGCTTTGGCACGCCAGCCATCTTGCTTCAACTTGAAGCCGCCATTAGCCCGGCTCACACTGACAGCCCGCCAGATACCTGAGTTCACAGCTTCCTTTCATTTTATTATTATTCTTTTTTTTTTTCTTTTACAGACAGCAACTAAAAACCTCGAGAAGAAGAGCAGCATGAAGATAATGAAGAGGGTGGGGCAGCATATTTAGGATTCCACCGCAGGTCTGTTTGGCGGTTATCAGGGCGCACAAGCTGTTCAGCAGTGATTGACAACAATGACTTATCTTCACTGTGGCACCCTTGTCGTCGCCCGATGAGTAGAAACCAATAACAGCCACAGAAATACAAACAAATCAATGGTTCGTCGTGGACTTCTTTAACTAAGTGCCTGTAAATACATGTGATGCCAGCACAAAGACAAGGAGTCCCATGGAGGAGGATGGAGGTGTGACAGCGGGAGGGACACACCTTACACTGGAGGATTTGAGGAACAGATTAGTCGATCCCTGAGTTGGTGCTTGACACCAGAGGGTGTTGTTTTTGAGGCCCCTGAGCCACCTCAGTAGGTGGTGCTGACTGACAAGGGAGCTTTAAACGCTTTTGAAGGCATCCCCCGTCCAGACAGGCATGGGTGGGAAGGTGGGACACATGTGGTCGAAATGAAAACGCGCAGGCGGGGTCAGCCTCAACACGTGCACTTTATCATTTCCAGGGTGGGACAGATTTCACAGATTTCACCTTTCGAAAAAAAAAAAAAAAAAAAAAAGGTGACAGGGGAATGGGGCTTGGCGCAGCAATAATGTGGGGGAGAGGCTGCCAGCAATTCCTCACACATTGTCAGGAGGACAGCCAAATACTTATCAAACCAGTTACTGCTGCTTTACTACACAGCCCATCAGCCACACCCTCTCTTGAGTTAAAGCACATATTGTGAAATCTAATTTACACATTTTTCACTTCTGGCTTACATGAAAGCTCATGCATCCACGTTACATTGCATACAATTCATTGAGTGGATTCAAAGTCCAGCCGAGGACAAGTTTTCAACCTTTAGTAGTTTGTGTGAAGCCAAAGTCAGTCCACGACAGGGCACGCCTCGCTCTATCGTTTCATGCTGCAGGACGTTGCACCATACTCCGTTCGAAAAAATGGGCTAAATAAAAAAATGACTTCACCTGCACGCTGAATAAACCACGACCTGCATAAAAAAAGTTTGGTGAATAAATATGATTGGTGATGATGTTTCATTCGGGAAGTTTGGAATCAAACCAAACTTCAACTTCGTCGTATTCAAATCGTATTTATTCATACATTTGAAGAGTTCCCCCATTCTTCTTTACAGCCACTGTGGTGTATTTCGGTTTAGGACGTTCGTACAGAACCCATGACAAGATAAAGGGCCACTTTGCCGATAATGTTACACGTCGGTGACTATGTTGACTTTCAATATGAGGTTTGTTTGTTTTTACGCAGCTACACTGCGTCCAGAAGACGCCACAGTAAAAAACAGAAAGTCTCCCTACTTACGTCGGCTTCGGCTGCGTTATAACGGTGGACTTCTTCTTCTTGAACATGGTGACAGGTCACCTGTCGGCGGCTTCAGATGAGAAAAACAATCCCAGCAGGACAGGTGAGCCTCGGCTGTGAGTGTGTGTGTGTGTGTGTGTGTGTGAGTGAGTGTCGTATTCCACGCCGCCTTCACTGTCACAGCAGAGCGTCCCCTCCCACTGACACTGTAGCCACCAGCGGCACTGGACTCACCATCTGGAACATTCACTTTTTAGTTTTTCACACCCAACCTGCGTACCTGTTAGCGAGCAGGGGACAGGGGGCGGGGCCCCAGAGCCAGGCCCCGCCCTTCGGCTGCCCTAAAACACACACACACACACACACACACACACTTATTACTTCATGCTGCTCACACTGCTGCTGAGAAACATGAACTCATTACAAAACATGATGTCCTGAAAAGGACAGATAACAGTAACTGGTGTCACTAAAGTACATGTATATGCCAGTCGCTGCCTACATGTAGCAAATATGTCATGGCTCAAAAATGAAAACAAGTGCAAAACAATGCAAGACAGGGTGGGACAACGTGTTTGTGTGTTGAGATCAAGTTCTTTGGAAAAACCCATGGCTTTTTCAGAGTAACAGTGGCTTTGGTTGCACGGTTCAGGTCGTGTGTTATTGGTTTGCAGACAGGTTTCTGGGTGACAACCAGTTAGAAACAGTGTGACATAATGGTGTATATTCTTTAATACACAATCAACTATGAAATCCATAGACCAACATGGACACGCCCTTAGTAGTCTGTCTGTGTGTGTGTGTGTGTGTGTGTGTGTGTGTGTGGGTGGGTAAAAGTTGCTTTGTAGCTTTAAGGCCCACACTGGCTGAACCAGTCAGACTCGACGGTGTGCTACCCCTACTGTGTGTGTGTGTGTGTGTGTGTGTGTGTGTGTGTGTGTGTCAGTTAGAGTAGGCCTAAGGTGTGTGACAGTGACACCACAACTCTCCACAGGGTTTCCAGGTGAACTAGGCCACTAACCCAAGTAGAAAGCAAGGGCACATTAACACCAGATTACACATCGACAAACTTGTGCCTTCACACGTAACATCACCAGAGTTACATCCCAGTTTTGTTTTGTTTTTTCATCTAAGATACTTTTGGCCAAATTTGAAAGCCATTTCCGTGTAAAAACATTGGCTAAAAACAGGACCTCAGAGTTGCATCTTCGGGCGCATCTTCAGAGTCTCAGAGCATGCCCCTTTCAGACTGACAGACAGACAGACAGACTGCACACAAAAAAATACATGCAAACACACATTTCTGGCAGATTATTACGCAATATGAGCGCCTTATTTCCACTGTTCACGTCGTAAATGTTGAGAAAGATAAAATGGTGGTTGTTAATGGTCAGTGTTGTTAAATGAAATCCTTCCCCCTAACGTTATAAACCAGTGTGTATTGTCTGCAAAGCTTCACATTAGATCCCGACAATTCATTGAGTGGATTCAAATCTGAGGTCCAGAGGGACAGTTTCACTCGGCAAACAGTCAGCCTTTAGCAGTCTGTATGAAACAAGTTTGTCCACGACAGGGCGCGCCTCGTTCTGTAGTTGCATGTTGCAGAATATGCACCATACTCCATTCAAAAAAACGGAAGGAAACGAAATAAAAATGACTCTACCTGCACGCTGATTAAACCATGATCTACATAAAAGGTGTTTTGTGAACAAATATGATTCATGATGATGTTTCATCATCACGGGAAGTACGGAATCAACCAAACATCGACTTGTCGTATTAAAATCTAGACGGACATCAGCAGCGATGAAACACAACCCCCTCCATTCGTTCGATCCAATCCAGTCCACCACACTGGCTCAGCTGGGGGCTCCCGACGCATAGAGTGCCAATCAAAGACGTGCAAGTGCACATGCCTGGTAGATTACTTTGTAACCTGAGCTGCGTAATTATAATAATTATACAAAATGATTATAATATTATAAATATTTACCTCCCAAATGTAAAAACTGGTCAAATTATTGTTGCCAGTCACCCAACACTGCCCTTGCTTCTTGTTTGTTACTGTGGGAAAGTCAACACTTTCAAAGCCCCTCCTTAATCTGTTTAACCATAAATAACTGCATGGCTTGTTATGAGCTTGTTCTGTTGTTTTTTTTTGTCTTCGTGCTCTTGGAAGAAAGGGTCATAATAATAAAAGATAAAAAAACCTTGCATCTCACCAGGCAATTCCAGTTCAAGTTCGCCATAATTGGCAGGAAGTTTTCGGAAAACTCCAACAAAGGCTCCAACAAAGCCTATAGAAGTGATTCACTTAGGGCGACCACTGGGGGTGCAGTGGTCCCTGGCTGCCCCACGCTGAAACCCTAGGTTGCTCCCGATGGAGGCCAGCACCTAGCGTGGCAGCTCGGTCGCCATCAGCGTGCGAGTGTGTGTGAGTGTGTGTGAATGAGACCTGATCTGTAAAGCGCTTTGGGAACCGTGACGCTATAAATGGCGCTATATAAGTGAAGGCCATTTATTCCACAGTAAATGAACGGCCTCATGTACTTATGGCATCTTTACAGGCTTCTAGTCTGTTTTCTTTCCCAATTTCTCTTTAGGCAAACACTAGTGATGTGTCAAAAAAAAAATGCCCCTTCAGTCCTTTCAGTGGGACCACTGGTCTGTCTCTGCAGAGGTCTCTGGCAAAAAAAAAAAAAAAGGTTTATCTCTGGATCGACTCAAGGTATGAGAGTGTATACCATGTCTGATAATCCTTTAAACTTGCCTTCTCAGTCTGTGTTTGACCCTGCTCACTAGTACCTGTAGCAACATGCGCACACTTCTGCTTCTTCCTTGTGTTGTTTTTAAAAATTCATAGGAAAAAAAAACACTTGTGAACTGTGTGAACACAAGGACTTTTTGTTCCTCTCTTAATTTGAAGCTTTCTAAAGGCCGCCTAGGGTGGAGTGTTCTTCAGAGCAGGGTTGTTCTTTCCAATCCCTCTGGTGGGATGAAGCAGTGTCATTCACACATCTGGGCCGACAGCCACGACCTCTCAGCCCAACTGGAGGGGAGGGCTGTTATCAGCTGGAAGGAAGAGCTGGAGCGACCCAGCCACGGGAGTGATCCCAAACAATGGTGAGCGTGTCCGTTTCCATGTTCCCGCGTCTCGTGCGGGAAATCAACAGTGCAGCCTTGAGTTCTATCTTTTCCCATGAGACCTCTTCCCCTCCACGGCAAACAGCAAACACTTTCTAGCAGGTGTCCAAGGACGCTTGTTGTGAGTGACTCACAGCCGACTACACCTATTCAAATGGTTTCTTCATGTGATCCATCTCCACAGGGAAATCGTATTCAAAGTGTTCAAAACCGAACACCGTGGCCGCCAGACTCCTTGCTCCCAATATTGAGGGATGTTTCTGAGCCCATTTGCTTGACTGGCAGGTGTCTCGGCCTTCTTGTTTTGCTCATTCCACATCACTTCCGCCCACATTTTCCTTTTTAACGCCCTCTAACTTTGGACAAATTTGTATTTTTCTGGCAGTTGCAGATAAGATGGCAGTGAGCTGCAAGATCAAACTCCAGGACCCCATCTCCACCTGGCGCTACCCTGTGCAAATAAGGTATGTGTGGCAATGTGTCCCAAGTCAGAAGCGATGGGGAATACTCTTGCGGGATCGCCACGTCATGCGAGGTCAATGTCACGTGAGACATCCAAAGGCATCTGTAGGCTACTTTTTGGTAGCCTGCCTTATCTTATTATACTGTTTATACTAGGGGGGGGGGGGCACAGGAACACAGGAGCTCCGGCAAAATGATGCAGGGTTGCCTGGAATCCCTACAATGCTGCTGTGGGCTCTACTTCTTTTTCCTTTGCAGAGGAAGAAGAGCTCAACGGTAGCTTTTTTTTTCGACTGGCAGCTTGAGGAAGAGGTGGAGCGAGGGTGACCTTTTTTTTCAAAGAATGCCGTTGTGATATGTTCTGCGTATATATTTACACCTGCATTTGCTGTTCACCCCCCCCCCCCCCCCCCTATCCAGATGAGATATTCAGATACAGATCCCATGTAAATACCAGGTGGACATGGTTGTCTCTGTCCTGGCAGCCAACTACACAGCAACATGATATATTTTCGGGAGGTTATGTAGCCCCCAGCTAACACGTGATGTAACCATGACGTCTGCACTAAAAGGGTCAATCAAATAACATTAAAAAAAAAAAACCCATAACCCCACCCAAGCTTTGTAGAATACACTTCTCAGTGATGTCCAGCTGAAGGACACAAAGAAAACATGGATTTTTGTAAATGAGGGTGGAGTGCAGTGACTTGGGGATGGACGACATTCCCAAAGACAAGGTAAATTCAAAGAGCGGGCAATGGTAGATATCAACAAGAGCAACAAACTGCACACAGGCTGAAACAGAACTGACCTCAAACCCTCATGAATTTAACAGAGCTTAATGGTGTTAAGGCCTAAATCTTGAGCAAGCGGTGCTTATCTCACATCACGTCGTCAGACGCAAACAGCGACATTGCGGCAGGGGTGATGGCTCCCCACTAACTTCGCGCGATCCTCTGCTGATACCATGGTGAGATGGATCAATGCTTCTCAGCTTAAACATTAACATCGCGCCATCAAAGCCTTCCTGCAAAGCGAGCTGCAGCTCAAAATGCAACCTTAAACATCCATTTATGGGTGGAAGGACACGTTAACACCCTCGACTGGTGGATTGATTTGTTTGTCCACTTTATTTGGACTTTGGACCAAGGAGGTTTAACACCTGCATTGAACCAATATATCAGATATTAGGCAGACACTGGTCATTAATTAACATGTTTTAACGAGAGAACAGAATCCACTAAATCCCTTAAAACCCCCTTTAACCTTTTTTTAATATTAAGATCGAGGTGAGATGTAACATGGTAGAGGCAACACTGAATTTGATCCATAATACGCTAAAGGGAAGTGTTGCTCATTGTCCTCAGTTTATGGTGAAGGGGTTTAACCTCCGGACCCTGGTGGGGACACAACATCCGCGAAACCGTACCATCAAATCAGTGCTTTACCAATGGAAGGATTTATCTTTAATTTAGTTTTTGTATAAAGAAAGCATCTTTACGATTACAAAAAAAAAATCTCTTTTTCACTCCAGGCCAAGAGAGGCAGCAGTATCACAGGGTATACGTCAAGGTAAGGTGTAAGGAAGGCGGCACAAAATAAAAGACTTGCATTTAAGGTCACACCAAAAACAGAGTTTTTTTTTATATGATTAAACTTAATTTGACAGTCCTTGGAATGTCACTGTACGGCGCAACTCAGGGTCTTCACCATGGATGGACTGTGAAGAGTTTTGAAGATCAACATTGGCTTCTTCAGGATCCAGGAAAATGGTCAGTATTAATAATGATTTGGGCACAAAATGTTAAGAAACCACAGCTATTGTTCAAAAAAGATTCATAGTTTGGTAAACCTAAACCAGAATCCATGCATCAGACTCTGTCTTTTAGATCCGACACATGCTATATCCCACAGTTCCCGTGATGCATCCTTCTCTGGATATCATCAAGGTTATGTCCTCAGAGCCACAGAAGACATTATACAGCTGTTTCATGGGCTGAGTAGGTACTCCTCATAAGGAGTAAACTGTGTCCTCTATTAGACACACATAGACAAGTGTGCTGGAGTTTTTGATTGTTATCTTTGTCTTCAAAGTTGCCCCATAGTTCTTCAGGTAATGCTAATGTAGCAGAGGTGGTCTGTCTTTGTGATGACAGGTAAAGCATTTCAGCAGGGTGTAGCCTGGGCAGCTGCTCCAGGTACCGCACCATGACTGGAATCTCTGGCTGGACTGCTGAACCGGCGCGACAGCATTCGTGACGGTGAGCGCAGGCATGAATCAGCATATCAGGAGAGGCTGACACTCCTGCCTGAGCTCACGAAGACACTGGTGAACTGCAGTATCTCAGGAGGAGTTCAAGTAGCCTTGCGCTGCGAGTATTTGTTTGCCGCAGGGCGAGGAGAGAGCGGCGAGGCCTGGGTGACATACTTTCGGCAGCACTCCCATGTCAGCAGTTTTTCAGCCGGCATCACCGACAGACACCCCGAGGTGCTGCTCTGCTCTTAACCCTGACCTGTGACCTCTGTGGGGAGGGAGGCAACAAAAAGGACAACTTCCTCACGCATATTCATCCTCATGAGCTTATCTGGTCAGCAATGGGGCAAGCAGAGCTGTCCGGACATATGGGCTGTATTGGAAACCGGCCTACTATACTAGCAATGTAGCATGTAGCATGTAGCATGCAGCATGCGAACAAAAGCACAATATGCAGTATGTCAAAATGATTCTGAAAAAAAAACTCCAGTATGCATCGGACTGGTCTACCTCGCCTACTGTGTCCCACGATGCAAAGTGCTGGCGGTGGTTTGCCATTAATGTTAACATAAACTTTCACTTATTTCACCTCAGCAGCCCACCAACATCTGTTTCTACCCATTTACTGCATCTTCACTCATGTTAGCCTTTCCTAAGGCAGGGGCTTAATACATGTAGGATTTTGACTTCCGCTTTCCAAAACTGGAAGCCGGCCAAGGGTATACTGCAAAATAAATCGATGTGACAGTTTCATGCTGCATACTGATAGGAAAAAGCAGTATGCTGCATGTACTGCATTTAGTATGTAGTAGGCAGTTTTGAATGCAGCCATTGTCTTCCACCCTAACTTTCTCCTGCCACCCCAGTCCGTCCACTTCCTACTGGAGATGTAGTGGCTCTTCCCAGTCGTGCTTGGTTATTCTGCTGGGAGGGACAGTCCTCAGGGTACCCTGTTGGCCAAAGGAGAAGCACATTAGATCACTTAAGTGGCACTGGAGCACAGTTTTTCTGTTTTCAAGAACTGAAAAGAAGCACTACAGAAGTAGCAGTGGAAGTAGAAGTAGAAGCACAGTATAGTACAACTTTGGGAAATACGCTTATTCTTTTTCTTGCTGAGAGTCAGATGTTCAGATTGACACCACTCTCGTGTCCGTACGGTAAATATGAAGCTATACAGCTAGCAGCTGCTTAGCCTAGCTTAGCATAGATACTGGAAACAGGGAGAAACATTAGCCTGTCTCTGTCCAAAAGCAACAGAATCCACCTACCAGCACCTCTAAAGCTCACTGACTAACACGTTATATGTCGTGGGGGGTGGGGGGTGGGTTAAAAACCGAGCTGTACAGGTGTAATTTTGCAGATTTACAGGGTGCTATTTCTTGCTGGCTCCAGCCACATATTAGCTTGACAGATAAGAGAGAGGTATCAATCTTCTCATTGAACGGCTGCTGTTGACTTGTGGGCTCTTTAGCCCCCTGGACATCAGATGGGTCCAGTCCATGAGTCCATGAGAAATGAGAAAGACAGTGGCACACAATCAGCTAGAGGACAGGCCATGGGGTCATCAAAAAGAATGTCTCATAGTACTGGGACTTTAAATGTGATCGGTAGAAAAAGAAGTCAATGAAAGGACCCTACTGATGTTTCATTGTAACGCCACCACTAGGACACGGTCGGTGTGTCTGTTTGTGTCCAAACTTGCAGTGTTGTGGAAGTCGTTGCGTGTTATCGCTGCCTGAATCTGATTCTGAGTCAGTGTCCAGAGCAACTGACTCGTGTCCAGTGACTACATTACTGCAGGCATTGCCTTACATGCTGCAACGAAGTCACAATGCCTGAACATTTCCAGGACAGGAAAGAGTACCGTGGGCTCAGATGCGAAGGTAGAAGGCTGACCATGCTTTGGTAGATCTTCGATGTCCTGCGACAAGCAAGTGGAGGGCCGACGTCAGCTTGACTACGGGCCAAGAATGCAAACTGAGCTCTCACTTTGAGGGTGTCAGGCTCGAACCGTCCACTTGAATGTGCGTCTCTGGCAGGGGTAAAAGCTGGACCACATCCACATGGCGAACCTGAGCCTTTCCCCTATCCAGTTTTGTGCATAGTGACATTCATCCCACATACACACCCGTCTGTGAACCAACAGTGAGCTTGTATGAGTGCTTTAATGCAGCAATGCTGGGTGTCCATAGCAACCAGTGGGTGACACACTGAAAGTTTTGGACGGGTGTTTATGTTATGCGGTGATACTATGCGGATGAATACGCACAGGTATGACACGACGAAAACATTCATGCCTTTGTTAGGCCCATAGTCCACATTCCCCAGGGGGGTGTGACCTTTAAGGTGTGTCTGGCTGTCACCTGGAGGAGGAGGTGGGGATTCGACTGCTGGTATGTAGTATGACACACATTGCTGCTCAGGGTGGTGCCGCGCAGTCTTGGAGGTGACTAGGGACGTTGTTTTGTCGCGTTGTGGTCTGTGGCTCTTCAGGAGGGCTACTCCGGGAAGTCCTGCGGCGTTTGTTCTGGTCATTTTGCTCTGCCACTACCGCTCCACCGCATTGAGTAGCTTTAAAGGCTGCAAAATAAAATATGAGACATGCTCCTGTACTTCAGCTTGACATGACCGGCATGTTATTGGAATCTGTGAGAGTTAAACATTTCTGTTGTTTTGGTCACTAACGGTGGTGATCTGGCGGGGTTGAATGAGGTTAGTCCCAAGCGACTATCCTTGTCTTGTCTTGTCTTATTCTTATGTCCAAACTGTACTGTATGTCAAACACTGGGAAGGGTGTGGATGTCATTTCCAGACCCGCAGCTGAGGTGTGGCAGACACAGACTGAGTTTACTCTGTAGGACAGACCGAACTGAGAAAGCAGCACAATATAAAACCTGTTGATGCAGTTGCTGCAGTTTTGGTCGCTGGCTCATCAGTAGCAGAGTATAAGTGCATTCTTTGTTTGTCTCCAACAGATTGTATTTCTACTTCCGTCACTGTCATTGTTGTAACAAACACAATAAACGTTCTCTTTAGGTTTAGTCCACTCACACCACTTAAGGCTGAGGTCAGCGAAAGGTCTTTGTTGAATGCTACTACTAATCTACAGTGACACAAGACAGGACAGGACGTGTGCATCTAACCAAACCACAATCTTTCCCTAACCTTAACATTAACTGTGTTTGACATGAAGACACTAACGTCCGTGACAACCTCTGAAGTCTCATTTAGCCACTTGTTAGCAACCGCCTTTTTTAAGACACGGAAAATGTCTTGTGTAAATATTCAAAATTCACGAGTGGGGGTATCTACTGACGTATTTTATGTCGTAGAGCAAAACTTTGAAATCTCTTCTTCTTTCAGGCATCTAACCAAAAACCCATTCAGAAAACCCATTTCTAGGTTTTAGGACCCATTCCTGCAGCACTCACATTATATTTCCGCCAAAAACATGTCACACCGGAACCATTTTGTGGTATGTAAATGTCATTTGAAGGGGACAGGGTTGCCATGGTCATCTCTGGAAAAGACGCATTGCCGTTGGGTTTCTTTTCAAATGTGATTTTTGATGAGCAACGCAAACGAGGGGCAGGACACACAAAAATGAAACACACGTCTTCATTTCTGCATACCTGGGAGCGAGAAAATATGCTTGAAATGAGGGTGCACCGAGCAGCTTCTCTGAGCTGTTTGCAGCGGAATGGTTTCAGCGCTTATTGCGGCAGGGTGTGTGCAGTAAAACAGCCTCTCAATGACAGGAGTGTCCCACCCTTCAGGTTTAAAACAAACACGTTTCACACACAGATCTATGCAGGCATTCACACAGACAAACACTCTCTCACCACTGACACACACATCCAAATGATGCCAAACCCTTTTGCTGCTTTACATTGTTAAATATTCTGTTGGCAACCCTTCGTCAAATACGTGATCCGCTCAATAAAACACTCCTGCAGACTCCAAAGGAACTTCTTGATTACTCTCATTATCCCAGGTGAGGACACATTTGCCGCTCCGTGATACAACAATAGTAACACAATAAACAAAATCATTATTCTGCAGGTGCTGGGAAGTGCAGGAGGCTGGATAAGTCTGGTGATACTAACAAGTACTGTGTGAGTGTGTGTATCTGATATCTTGTTAAAAAGACATCAGTGAGCCACACTGTTGCACTGGTTGACGTTTTCCTCCATCACCATGAACACACACACTATAGTTTATTCGGATTCAATCCCACACACACACACACACACACACGCTCCTGCTGCCCCAAATACTCACTAGAGGACGAATGTGGATTAATCCGCAGCTGAAAATAGTCCCCAACAAACACACTATTCCCTCCTGTTTGGGTATAATTGGTATTAAGACAAGCTATATCAAGATGCAAGGAGTACGCAAAACACTCCCTGTATTTCCAAGATATGGGAATATGCATGATTTGTGTCTGTGTGTGTGATGGTGTGTGTTTGTGTTTGTCTGGGGAAGCCCTGGGACCAGCAGAAGCTAAAGCCCCCAAAACCCTGGCAAAGCCCCTCTGACAGGAAACTGCTGCTCTGTCTGTCCGGACTGTAAGCCACATAGAGCCATCCCTGGTTACAGTCTGTGGCCAAACCAACACCACACACACACACACACGAATGCTGGTATCACTATAGTTGTGAAGACATTGCATTGTCTTACATTCAGCCTTTACCTAATCATCAATCTAACCCTAACCCATTTAAAGTTCAACAAATTTGGGAAATACGCTTATTTTTTTTCT
The DNA here is from genome assembly GCF_043641665.1 of Enoplosus armatus. Classification (NCBI taxonomy): domain Eukaryota; kingdom Metazoa; phylum Chordata; class Actinopteri; order Centrarchiformes; family Enoplosidae; genus Enoplosus; species Enoplosus armatus. The sequence goes on along the minus strand of NC_092196.1, from coordinate 2,030,997 downwards.
TTCTTGAGAGTCAGATGTTCAGATTTACACCACTCTCATGTCTGTACGGTAAATATGAAGCTATACAGCTAGCAACTGCTTAGCTTAGCTTAGCATAGATACTGGAAACAGGGAGAAACATTAGCCTGGCTCTGTCCAAAAGCAACAGAATCCACCTACCAGCACCTCTAAAGCTCACTGACTAACACGTTATATGTCGTGGGGGGGGGTAATTTTGCAGATTTACGGGGTGCTATTTCTTGCTGGCTCCAGCCACATATCAGCTTTACAAATAAGAGAGAGGTATCAATCTTCTCATCGAACGGCTGCTGTAGACTTTGGTCCCCTGGACATCAGATGGGTCCCCACAATGTTAACTGTGTGAACAGATCACGCTAACAAAGTCCATGAGAAATGAGAGAAAGACAGTGGCACACAATCAGCCAGGGGACAGGCCATGGGGTCATCAAAAAGAATGGCTCACACTACTGGGACTTTAAATGTGATCAGCAAATTGCGTTACAGGAAATCTCATATGTCCAAAAGCAGCATTTCGCTGTGATTGTACCTTCAATGATTTCGTGGGACAAATAAAAGGGATGATTTATTGAAAATGAGAGGGCGTCATCCTTTGGGGGTCATGAATGAACTCAGTTAATTTTGTGGAATCTGTTCTCTGGACAGACATCCATCTGACTTTAAATTTCCTGTGTACACGAGAATTATGGCTGGATTACGAAGCAGGCCGAACAGGCCCAGGGGCCTAAGACGTCAGGGGTCCCTGAGTCAAGAAACAATAACATCTGACATTTAACACAATCTGACTTTTGGTTTTTAAAGCTGCACTGATCAATATTTTTTATTTTATTTGAATAGTGGATCAAATGACTCCACATAATGTGAAAGGCGTCGCTAGTAGTGACAGACCCACTGAGAATCATCGTCAGTAGCTTTGATAATCTGAATCCGGAGCGTTTGAGTGTTTAGTGCCTTGCCCAAGAGGTCCATGGTCACTCCACTCCTCCACGTTTCCCCTTTCGACCTTGGGGATCAAACCGGCCACCTTCCGCTCAAGGTCGGACGACTGTGTGCCGCGTAAAGTGAGAGGAGTCACATCAAATTCCTCCGCTCCCCACTCCTGTCTTCCGAGCACCTGAAACCGGACGGTGTCTGAGCTGAAACAACCACACCTCCACCTGGTATGTCATGTGAGCAGTGTGTGTGTGTGTGTGTGTGTGTGTTTGCATACCTATACCTGTCTGTGGGAACCTGCTGGGCCAGATCTAGATCTGCTCTTTTTTGAGTGATAATGTGATTTCCAGTGTCTGTCACTCAGTGTGAAGCAGGGAGAGGGGGAGGACACTTTCTCACGTTAGTATTCTGTCACCTTCTTCTTCTTCGCAAAATGTAGGTAATTACATAATAGCAAATCATTATGCTCAGTATATGATTTCTACCCTCAGTTGTGCAAAATGGCATCCGAACACCTATTTATCTTCCTTACAGCAGGCCTACAAAAATCTGTCCAGGATACATTCCAAAAACCCCCGAAGTGATGCAGGTTCCATAGCTACCACTGGGGACGGTGACTTGGTATATTTAAATGTGACGAGTCGTGGCTGCATAAATAAAACAGAACAGATGAAACCTTAAAAGGGAAACTGGATGATAGGGGGTTAGGACTATTTCCTAATAACTTCCGTTGATGTAACAAATGACACTAATCCATGAAGCAAAATCTTCTAAACTCAAAGGTCCTTCGGCTGAAAGCTCTAAAAGCCAGTACGTGGCCCTTCAGCTGACTGTCGGTCAGTCGAAATTGCAACTTCATCGTGCCTGACCCGAGGTCAGTGGTGGCTGGGAATACGTGGCTGTCTTGAGCGGGTATGCATTAGATCGGTGGTTCCCAACAGGGGGTCCCGACCCCCATCATGGGCAGCCAAAGCTTCACGGGGTGTAAGAATTTTTATATATATATAAAATATAATATACATTAATTTCTGTGAAGAAGAAAACTGAATTTAAAAATCAATTAGGTCAATTGCACAGTTCATTGTTCTGTGCTGTTATTGTGTTTTATGCGGTGAATATGATGAAATATAGATCTGCGTATATAACACTCCATTTGACTTGTGTGTTTTAACCTTGTGTGCTATTTCTTGGCTGAAGTCATTTTAAACGTTGTGATACATTGTAGAGAGGCACACATCAGCACTCCGTTAGTGTAAAAATGTGCAGTGGGGGCTCCATGTGATGGGGCTGTGTGTGTCGTAACAGCAGGTGCCTGCTGAGTTGTGCGACTGTCCAGAAGAGGGTGCTACGTGTCCAGCTGCCATTCTGCCTGCGCTGGTTACAGTGAGACTCAGTACCACGCCGGTTCACTTGTAAGCCAATTTAGAGAGTTTTGCAGCTGAGCCATGACGTCTGACCTCCAGGAGACTGTGGATTGACTTGACTTGTGTTGACATTCAGTGAGCATGCAGCTCAATAAACGTCCCAGTAGCACTAAAACGTTGCCTCAACATAAACCTGTGGCACTCTTGCCAATAATAAGCATCAGAATATATTATCATATTAAAATATATTATTTTGTGTTGATACAAATGTCATCAGAGTCTGTATCACAACAGATGTGAACAGATGTGAGATCTGCATAAGGTGCACTGTTTTATTGGCATCTTAGTATGAAAGGACCATGGGTTGGATTACTGAAGAATCTAAGAAAGCCCAGACCCGTCTTACAACCTGTTAGACCGCTGTTGTTGAACAGTGGATTGGCCGGACAGGAAAGACCGGCGAGCTCCGGCGCTGCCTGATGCCAGATAGATAACTAAAGTACAAGATAAGGCCGGGGCTCAGTTCTTCAGTTCAGCCAAATCAGTGACTCGTTTTTTGTTTTGTTTTTTTAAAAGCCAGAAATGAAGACAGGTTCTGTCTTAAAGCCCTATCAGATGCTAGCCTCACACTTTTCATGCTCAAGCTGATTATATGTAATCCTGATGAATATTTGTGTGCAGCCGGGGTGGGGGTTTCACCGGGTTTCTGCGCTACATAACACTCTTCATAGTGTCATACAGCTGCTGTCGGAGTCTGTGCAAATGTGCAGGGCGCTTCTCTAAACACTGATACAAACACACAAAATTGTATCGTATAATAATATTTTTTTTAAATGCACTCAATATTCTAAATCACTGGAAATTCATTTGAGGAAATCTACATGTTTCTGGACTCATTTTTGTCGACATATTACTATGTATTCAGCCTAACCCTAACCCTTCTGAAGAATGAAAATGTCATGTTTGATTTGCATCAAATTGATTTTACACCCCCCCCCCCCCCCCCCCCCCCGAATAAAAGCGATTCATCTGGCTGTGTCTCTGCCAGAAAAAGAAAACAATGAACAATACAAAATTCTCAAGGTAAGACAAAACACCACTATATTTAGAAAATATATATTAATTATAGCCTCTAGACAGTAAAGATTTGACTTTCTAAGCTTAGAAAAAGTTCTTTCTTTCCCTGGTGGAAATGGGTTTCCATGACAATAAGGGAAAAAGAAGGTACACTCCCCAGGGTTGGGTTTTAGAACTCAAGTGAAGAAAATCAGCAGCATCACGTGAGATAAGACGCAGTTTGACATGGTAATGAGTGATTAGCTGGAAGGTGAGGCTGTCTGTGTGTGTGTGTGTGTGTGTGTGTTGCAATGGCTGCCATAGTTTACAGTTGCAGTACAGTTGCTGGGGAGGTGAGGTCTGAGGGAGTGACATCTCGGACATGACTGGATTAGCTGGTCCTGAGCTCCTATAATAGCAGATGTCACGGCTCCCTGTCCCCAATCCTATCTGCCGCCATTACAAGCCAGAGAGTCAGTCATTAGCCTCAGCAGAGAGCTCCGCTGTGGGATTAAGATGAGAGGAGGACTGGAGAGCAGACACCCTGCAGGATGTTTGACTCCCTCCAGTCAGGCCATGATGGATGGACAGCACCAGACAGGGCTGTATTACTTACATTCATCCGCATATTATTGAGACCTTATGAAGACCACAGTTCAAGTTGAACAGTGAACTGCATATAAAAAAGTTAAACTGTGTGGTTACATTTCGTATTCTCAAATACCCCCCCCCCCCCCGCCCCCACCTTATGTATTTAGCCTTTAAAAAAAACTGGACCAGGTCTAAATCAAACAACCAATCAGGGTAATCAATTTGATTCCTCTATTTCCAACCCTCCAATCCAGAAAGGCGGACCCTTCCGTAGAAGCCCTCGTTTGTACAGAGTCGACGTGATTGGCCGGTCATGTGCTAGCCAACCCGGATTGGTTATTTGATTCAGACCTGGTCCAGTTTTCTAAAAGACTAAACACAAAACATCCTTTTTTTAATCTTTTTTTTTTTTTACAGAGCCCTTTAATTAGATACTGTTAGTGACATGCAATGGTCCATGCAATTCATTATTTCCACCAAAATTATAACTCAATAATCTTGACCTACTGTAGCTTTAAGTAATATAGGCACATTCTCAGTCACTCACAATAAAAGCCAACAGGTGCTTTGCAGATTTACAGATAATTAGCTTGAAATAAACAGTGAATGCAATTAAATATGCTAAAATGTCAAATGTAGGTTGCAGGCATTTTAATGGGACATGGGGGCTGCTGCTGATGTGGGGAGAGAGACACAGAGAGAGAGAGAGAGAGAGAGAGAGAGAGAGAGGGAGAGAGAGAGAGAGCACCACCTGCAGGTCTGACTCCTCTGACAGCTGCTTTCTTTGCCTCTTATTCATGTAGGCCTGCACCAGGGATGAGAGACCCACATCACATAGGCTGTGTATGATGTCGGGACAGTATGATGTATGATATCTATGGCGTTTAATTCGTCTCAAAACCCCCGTGCACATAAAAACCAGGGGGCAACTGTGACGCACTCACTCTTCCAGAATCAGAAACAGGCTTCTTACTCTGCACGTGCTCAGTAGGACTCGCTCTATGCCTGTGGAAAAGGAGCAGTATACTCAAGAGATGGCCCGTGTTTTTAGCTTTGTGGGATGAATGATAAATCGAAACCCCCAACCCGCTCTCCCCTGCTCTACCTCCCACGCAAGTAGGAATAGGTAAAGTTTGGGTAGCGTAAGGAAATCCGAATAGACCTGGGTATGATCAATCCACCCCAGACAGTGAGCATATTAGAAATAAAACAGCAGCATTTTGTTATCCATACTTTTGAAATGTTAAGAGGGTTTAAAATATAATTCAATTCAATTCAATTCAATTCAATTTTATTTATATAGCGCCAAATCACAACAAAGTCATCTCATGACACTTTACAAAATAGAGCAGGTCTAGACCGACTCTTTATAATGTTATTACAGAGACCCAACAGTTCCCACCATGAGCAAGCACTTTGGCGACAGTGGCAAGGAAAAACTTCCTTTTAAGAGGCAGAAACCTCGAGCAGAACCAGACTCTAGGTGGGCGGTCATCTGCTTTGACCGGTTGGGTTTTAGGGAGAGAGAGAGAGAGAGAGAGAGAGAGAGAGAGAGAGAGACAGAGACAGAGAGATAGACATAGAGACACAGATAGACAGACAGACAGACAGACAGATAGGTAGGCAAAGATGTATGGCAGCACTAACAGTAGAAATAGCTGTAATATTAGCTGAGATTAATAATAGGAGCTTTAATAGTGACAGAACTACGACTAAACATAATAACTGTAGTGATGAGAGTCAGGCAGGCCCATGGCGGCAGCAGCACCCAGGCGTACCAGGACCACGATCCACAGCGACCTACGAGTCGACAAAGCACAAAGAAACTCCAGGGAAGAAATAAAGTTAGTAACATTCATTGGACTGTGATGAATGTGCAAAGATGAAGAGGGAGAGGAGGAAAGCTCAGTGCATCATGGGAAGTCCCCCGGCAGTGTAGGCCTATAGCAGCATAACTAGGGGGCTGGTCCAGGCAGGCCTGAGCCAGCCCTTAACTATAAGCGTTATCAAAAAGCAAAGTTTTAAGCCTACTCTTAAAAGTAGAGAGTGTGTCTGCCTCCCGGACCCAAACTGGGAGCCGATTCCACAGGAGAGGAGCTTGATAGCTGAAGGCTCTGGCTCCTGTTCTGTTTTTGGAGACTCTAGGAACCACAAGCAGCCCTGCATTCTGGGAGCGGAGTGCTCTAGTGGGGTAATAAGGTACTATGAGCTCTTTAAGATATGATGGTGCCTGACCAGTAAGAGCTTTGTAGGTGAGGAGAAGGATTTTAAACTCTATTCTAGATTTTACAGGGAGCCAGTGCAGAGAAGCTAACACAGGAGAAATATGATCTCTTTTCCTGGTTCCTGTCAGTACACGTGCTGCAGCATTCTGGATCAGCTGGAGAGTCCTCAGGGACTTATTGGGACAGCCTGATAATAAGGAATTGCAATAATCCAGCCTAGACGTGACAAATGCATGGACTAATTTTTCTGCATCTGTTTGAGACAGGATCTTCCTGATTTTTGCAATATTACAGAGGTGAAAAAAGGCAGTCCGTGAAGTTTGTTTTACGTGGGAGTTAAAGGACATGTCCTGATCAAAGACAACTCCGAGATTCCTCACGGTGGCGCTGGAGGCCAGGGCAATGCCATCTAGGTTAACAATATCCTTAGATACTGTATTTCTGAGGTGTTCAGGGCCAAGAACAATAACTTCTGTCTTGTCTGAGTTCAACATCAGATAATTACAGGTCATCCAGGTCTTTATGTCCTTAAGGCATGCTTGGAGGTTGGCTAACTGATGAGGTTCTTCTGGCTTGATCGATAAATATAGCTGGGTATCATCTGCATAGCAATGAAAATGTATGGAGTGTTTTCTAATAATATCCCCTAAAGGAAGCATATATAAGGTGAATAGTATTGGTCCAAGCACAGAACCTTGTGGAACTCCATGACTGACTTTGGCGTACATGGAGGATTCATCGTTAACATGTACAAACTGAGATCGATCTGATAAATACGACTTAAACCAGCTTAGTGCGGTTCCTTTGATGCCAATTAAATGTTCCAGTCTCTGTAATAGGATATTATGGTCAATGGTGTCGAATGCAGCACTAAGATCTAACAAAACAAGTATAGAGACAAGTCCTTTGTCTGATGCAGTGAGAAGGTCATTTGTAACTTTCACCAGTGCCGTCTCTGTGCTATGATGAGCTCTGTAACTTGACTGAAAGTCCTCAAGCAACCTATTGTCATGTAGAAAGTCACACAGCTAGTTGGCGACTGCTTTCTCAAGGATCTTGGAGAGAAAGGGGAGGTTAGATATAGGTCTATAGTTGGCTAAAACCTCTGGATCAAGTGTGGTCTTTTTAAGAAGAGGTTTAATTACAGCAACTTTAAAGGACTGTGGTACGTAGCCTGTTAATAAAGACAGATTGATCATGTCTAGTAATAATATATGTATGTATTTCAATCATGAATAATTACCCTGACAAGATCTTCCAAGTCTTTGCTGAGGAAGGGGGATCCATTCAAGGGGATCCATTCAGGCCTCTGCAACTGTGTCGCGATCCTGGGTTTCTACCTTTTGACCTGGTCCACATAGGAGACAATGCAATGGCCAAAGTTCAACAGACCACAAAAAGGCAGGGGAACATTTTGGGACAATCTACTCGCCATACTCCGAAACCACTCTCCTGATAGAGTTACGCGTGGCGCGAAGACCACAGCTTCCATGGAACCGTGTTCTTGTTGTAGGAGCTGCACGGACCTCCAACTTACACTGGGCCCAAGACTGGAGCCGTATTTTTTTCAAATACCAGCGTAGCAGCGGCGCTTTTCTGATTTCATACGGGACTCAACTGCTTTAATTGTCATTTTCCCAAGTTTAAAGGTCCCATATTGTAGTAGGTGAGATTTCCATGTCTTGTTTGATTATAAAGCAGGTCTAACTGCTGTATAAATACCCGCATTCAGAAAGTGTGCCTTTCAACGAGCTGCCAGGACTTCACCGAACTCAGCCAGTTAGATAGCCAGTGAGTTATCGGAGCACTCTGCTCAGGAACTACTCTTGTGTAGTGTTTGGAGGTTGTTCAGTTTGAGGGCTGCAGAAAGGGCCAACAGAAGATACATAAGGACTTTTTTGACCCCCACATATTCCAAATCAAATCGAACTACTTTTTAAAACTTTTCCACAGGAAAACATTAACCTGACCTCTGATATTGTAGCATTCGGGAGCGGCTCCCACACAATGGGGAAATACCACATGGTGGACGATGTAGTACGAAATGCCCCTGGCATCGGAAGTTATGCTGGGTTAGCTTACTACTGTAGGTAGTCCTTACACTTTTGGGAGAAAAAGAGCTGATGTTTTTGTCGTCAATAACTGAAATACAAAAAAAACAAAAAAACAGATTTTCTTCCAGTAATGGCAGATTACAGGTTTTCTCCATAGGAAACAATTTTGAAAAGACTTCTTTGAAGGGGACAGAATCACGTTGATTTGATCAACTAAGGTTGAAATGTAAACCACCTCAAACACCTTTTTTTTTTTAGGTTCCTACAAGTTACAAGTTTTATTCCGAGTCAAACCGGGACTAACATTTAATCTGGAAATATCACCAACTGAGCAATGACTTTATAACATACGCAGCAATAGCTTATAGTAGGGCGATGCTGTAAGGCCCTTTACAAATCCAGTAAAGGAAACGATGCAGTCTTGCAAACGTGTGCTCAAGACAGTGAAGGAACTACAATTGAGGTTGCTACGTCGCCTTCAGGTGTCACCTCCACTCGAAATAAGATGGACCTAAAGAAGTCGAAGGCGGAATAACACACATGTGCGCGTATTCGGGATTTCAGGGTGTAGTTTCAAAGTTAAATTTGGTTTTCAATAAAGAATTGGAGTTTACCGAATGTGTGAACTTAAGCTGCACGTACAAAACATGCTTGCTAAAAATGGATTTCAAATAAGCCACCAACAGTCCTGGAATGGCATATGGTAATATTCGACCTTTGACACACTGGTCAAGGGGTAAAATTGGTATATTGTATCATGTATGGACATTTGTTTGACTATGTGGGACCTAGAATAACCAATACACTCCATATACTATAGGAATGATGTCTGAATGCTGAGGGGAGGCTTTGTTGTCTGTGTTATTATTATTATTATTATTATTATTAATAATAATAATAATTCATGATATCCCACCATGCTTGTGAACTCATTTTGGAGGGACTGTATTAGGGGAGGCATGTAAAAATCTGTGTATATGTGAATAAGACATAATTAATGCATACTTGATAATAAAGACATGTTCAAAAACACACATCGAATCTATCCAATCAACTACAGCATCACAAAACAACTGTTATACAATACAATTTCAGTCAGTGGCGTCACGCGGTTGAATAAGGTGACTGCCGGGAATTCTTCCAACAGGTTGACTCCCTTTGCCCGTGGATCGCCTGCGGACCGTTTTTCCTAATTGGACCTTGAATGCAGCAGCAGTGATCCACCACCTGCTGTCCGGACAGGAGGGACTGTCAGAACTGTGCAGCGGCCGAACAGACATTGATATTTTGTCAAACAGATGGGTTAAGGTCAGTCGGCAAGGGAAAAAAAAAAAGTCCACGTGTCGGTCAGATTAGATTTGGGCCGACAGAGCGTCCCGTTACCGGCGAGCAGCGTCCGTCTCATTGATTTGAAGGGGAATGAATGCTGACACATCCTCGCAGTCAGCGAAGGCGCGCGGGTTAGCCTCACAGCGCGAGGCCAGTTGAGGAGCGGGCAGAGTGATGCGTTTCTGGGACAGGGGGGCACTTTGTTTCTACTCTGAGAGTTCACAGCTGCAGTGTGTGTGTGTGTGGAGGTGGTGGTGGTGGTGGTGGGGGGGCTGAACACCTGGACCACATTTGGATAATATGTCTCTGCTGAAACAGCGGGGGAGAGAGCTCGAGCGTTTCGACGGACTGTCGCTCATTTACTGGTACGTGAAAAGTGAACAAGTTTTTGGGGCTTTCGCTCTGGGGAGAGAATGCGATACAAGACTTCATTACGAATCTGGCAAATTCTGTTTGAAGACCTTCCAATTCAAAACGCCCCCCCGATAGTGTGGGCACACCTTACCAATAAGACGCTGTTCTTTTAATACAATTCGGCTCACTTGCTACAACTAATGTGCGCACAGAGCGGTTAAATATGGTGGGGGTAATCACTAAGTTGGTATTATTTCAAATGAGTATTTAAAAGTGTCGTTTTGGCCAGATGACCTTTGTGGTGTCTGATGTACAGCATCCTCAGTGCTGCCCAACGGTGTATGTGGCTTAGCTTTTGTCTTTTTGAAAATGCTCACATTTTGAAATATAATTCCTTTTCATCTAATAAGTAGTGTGTGTGTGTGTGTGTGTGTGTGTGTGTGTAGGCTGTGTGTGTTGGTGGGCTGACACGGTTCAGTTGAGGTGATTTTGACACTTCACACACGGATGTTTAACAATGTTATGTTATGGTTTCTTTGCCTAGATTGGAAAATTGTGAAATACTGCTACCTGTTTTGGTACCTGTCCTTTGTGCCTGTCTCACTAACTACTCACTATAAAACCTTAGCAGAATAAGCACATTTATAATAATATAATATGTGCAGTAGGACGGAAGGGTTTTAAAGGTTACATTCGGTGGCATTTTTGAATTGTATTGACAAAATTGAGCAACATGATGCAATAAGCGTGACAGATTTATTATTATTGTCATTCTTTGTCACGTCATTGAATTGCCATACGGGATTGCATGACACAATGGTCAGGGGCAAAGTTTTCCAAATGAAAACAGGTGATAAAGATGAAAAATTAATGATCCCATGGGAAAGTAGGGCAGTTTGGAGAGGGGGCGAGTTCATTTCGCTTGTGTGTTCTGTCCCCGAGGGGAGGAGTCAGTCAGCTAAATGTAGGTGCTGAGTGGACTGTTGGGACTGGGTCAGCCAGGAGCGCTTAAAAAAAAAAAAAAAAAGGCAAGCTAAAGAAGGGAGGTGATATAACACTGCTGGGTGCACCCCTTCCCTGGATGACACCTGTCTTTTGCCGGCCGTCTCTCTCTCTCGCTAAACAGAACCACCCCTAAAGTTTCCCTCATGATTCTCTCCTCCCAGAAATTACCAGAGCTCTGGGACTACTTTCTGATTTACGTCTCAGGAGCCTTAGAGTTTAATCCTGACAGCCGAGACGTAGACCTGGGACTCTTTCCTCTCAGGATGAACCCCACCATTAAGACCAGGTACGTGTGACACAGGGAGAGGCAGGGGCAGTGGACTGCCAGGACAGAGGTCTGTTTTTGTCGAGGTAAACTCAGACCTGCACTTGTGGATGAAACGGATGCATCTCGCTGGTGAAGTTCAGGGGCATTGAGAGAACAGGGGAAAAAGTCATATGTGGAATGTGCATTTGTGACTTTGTAGATTAAATTAAATTTTTATGATTTCACACTCTCTTTTGCAGGAATACCAGAAACTGTTTTTTTTAAATTTTTTTTTAGTTTTTACCATTGACTAGATATGGTCTGTGGTTAGTAAGGAAATCAGACAAAAAGTTCCTGTGCATTACTTGATTACTTGATAATTCTTTAAATGATGTGTTCTTATTTTTAAAAGGGTGGTAAACTCCATTTTGCACATGTAGATGTGATTGGGGTTCGCAGATGGGGTTAAGGAAGGAGGGTGACGGGGGTGGATTGGAAATGATTCACGGCTTATTTCTGAATGTTTATTGATGAAATGCGTTTAAAAAAAAGATCCGCAGCCTGCCCTGTTGTCACATATCTGTCATTCAAAATAAAAGCCATGGCCCGAACAGTTCTTGTAAGGTTGTTCGGCCTGCAGTAGTGGTCATACAGTGTATGAAATCATAATGACGAGAGCATTGTGTCTTGACTGTTTGTATGATTTGGAGGATTTGGAGCTTTCTTAAAGTGAAGAACCATTTCTGGCACTAAAACTCAACAGAGAGTGTGTAACAGTGACCGTTTTGGCGGTTGCGCGTGGTCTGATGTCCGTGGTCTTATTTTAGGATGGCATCAATCATTAGCAAATTAGCATCGTCTGCTTTGCTTCTTGTTTACACAAATGAACCCGAGAGGAGTAAAACATGGAGTCGTACGGGACTGGTGAGGTAACTCATTCTTTGAACAGTTCT